>NW_019384604.1:522635-560529 GCF_000671375.1 Centruroides sculpturatus | reverse complement strand
CAAAGTGGCACCCAAATGTTGCTATAGTTAACCAAAATACAAATACATTCAATGATAATGTAATTGTCTACTTCAGAAAAGTTTTAAAAAGCAGACAAAAAAACACAACACTAGACAAGTTCTTTATTAAATTGAGTGTTATTGAATCATCGGCAAAACAGACCCCATGATCATAATTGGAATTATCTAATGTTTTAATTGATGGTATGTCTTATGTCTTCTAAACAATCATAACTTTACTCTACTTCTGCTTCTACCACTATACTGTATTTATTTAGTACAATAGAGATAAAGTTTTACAAACAACAAAATTTTTATTCTTGTATTTTTTTTTTTAGGGTGGGAACGGATTAATTGAATATCAGTTATTTATTATGAGAAAAATTGTTTCTATATTCATCATTTTCCATATTCAGTAGATCCTTAAGAACAGATTAATGATGAATGTAGAGGTTCTACTGTATATTGTTGCTTTAGAATGTTAAGTTCTTTTCAGTTAGAATATGCTTTCTAATAAGCTATGTCAGTATAATAAGTATAAATAAGTAATTTTTTAAACTTAGATACATCTAACATAAATGTTAATATTGTTAAACTTATATGTATCTTTTTTTATAATTTTATTATAAATGATATAAATTTCTTTAGAGTTTATACAAATAAAATATTTAATGTATTGTAATGTAGTTTGTAACTTATAATTTTATTTAAAAAAAACTACATGTTTGTAATTTTTTTTATAGACATGCATTAAGGGAATACAATATACATAAATCTTTGGATCATCCTAGAGTTGTTAAATTGTTCGATGTGTTTGAAATAGATGCTAATTCGTAAGTATGGCATTAATTTTCTATATAATTAAATACAAGTTAGATTAAGATTTTAAAATTATGCATATTTATATTTATTTAAAATATTGGAATGTTATGAATATTAATAAATATTCATAGATATTAAAGGATAAAGAACAAAGAAATCTTATGAACTCTTATCCTATGGTCTCCATCTTAGAAACTTTTTTGACTTTACAGAAATTGTTGATGATTGTTGCATTTTAATGACAGTACATAAATTTATCTTTTGAGATTTTCAAAATTTTTTTACTGCAATTTAATAATAATCATTTTTAATTGTAAAAAATATAATTTAAAATAAAAATATTTTATTTATAAAGATAGCTTGGATTAATAAAAATGTTAACATTTAAAATTCTGTTGTAAAATTCCAATCATATAAACATTTGAATAATCACAATTTGTTGAATGTTTATCTATGAGAACTAAGCTTATTAATAGGACTTATTGCACCGGTGTTTTGGTTTTTGCAACTGAGAAAAAAACTTATTCAGAGGAACAATGTTTATTTTCCCCTTGTATTAATACAAGGTGAAAATAATGATTGTTTGTTCCTCTGAATAAGTCCTATTAATAAGCTTAGTCCTCATAGACAAACATTTAACAAATTGTAGAAAATAAGGACATAGAGGCATATGAATTAATACTTGAATAATCAATTTCTTCTTCAAATATTTTAAATTGATTTTGTTTTTATTTTATATTAATTCTTTTTTATAATAATTTGGATCATTTTATGTAGGAGAAAAATTATCTTTTCAAGAACATTTAAGTAATTGTGAATATTTCTACAAAAAAGAAAAACAAATAGTATTATTCAGATACCTACACCATATGGAAGACTTCATGCTATTTTTATTTAGGAGATTTAAATTATTTAACTTTAAAAAATGTTTACTAATGTTTTTGGTATAATCATGGAGTAGACCTTTATGCTTGGAAATATTTAGATGTATTTGATATACAGTGGGTGATCGGTTAATGAACATAATCCATTCCAAGACTTTGTTCACTATCAGAATTGTTCATTAACCAATTATCGATTTACCATAGGTTTTAATGGGAATTTAATTAATTTGTTCTGGTGACCCCCAAAAATAAAAAATATATACTTTCTCACTACGTTATTTATATGTAATAATAAAACTACATACATACACAGTCTTGCATTTTTATTCGTTTTTGTTTTTTTTTGTTTGAAAGGGTTAAATAATCTGTCTAATGTCGATTGCTTTGCTCTCTTCTTCAGGATTTTTCAGAAGTAATTAATAGCATTGTAAATGTAGAAATCCCCAAGCCTCAACCTGGTTTGGATGCCATTCTAAGACCATTGTTCTGACATCCTCCCACTTCTTCAAAAGATCTTTAATAGCAGATATCGGCATTGATCCTCTTTTTCAGAAGAAAACATATCTCGCCGAGTTTCTTGGCATTATTCTGTCATCAGATCAGTTTCAGGTTCCATTATGAACTCTTCAATGTTCTTTATTTCTCAGATGTGATATTTGTTACTTCTTTAGATGCTTGAGTCTTCTTGATTATACAGTATCTTTCTTAAATAAGATTGAACTGTGGCCTACTGTAGACCTGTTCATGCCATACTGCCCAGTAACATTAGGCATCTTCTGTCCACTCTCTACCTTTGCTATTATACTCTCACCTTTCAAAAAGAAAAACAGGTGCAAAACTTAACGAGTGCCTATTCGACAGTCTCGCAAATACACAAAAGAATTGTTTTTGTCAGAAAAATAAAAGGCTGGAATTTCAAGGGAGAGTCTCAAAGTTCAGAGGAATACTATCCGATCGGTATATACCAGGTTGAGCATCGATGTCAACATCTCCCGCACTCCCAAAAGTTTCAAATTGGTGCTCAAAGACAAGGGAAGACCAATTGGTATTCATTGTTTTATGTCACTTCTGTGTTTGTTCTGTGGGGTGTTCATTATCCGATCATGTGTTCGTTGTCTGAACATAAAAATCATTTAAGAAGGTGTTCATTATCCAATTTGTTCGTTAACTGATCACCCACTGTATAACTTTCAATGAAAAGTTATGATCAGTTTGGTTTTATTTACATAATATTAAAAATACAATAAAGGACAAATGCAAATGATAATAATGGGTCTGTAGCTGGTGATCCTATGTAACAAAAGTAACAAGCTAATTGCAATACTTAAATCTAATTTTCAAGCATGCTTCACTCTTCTAACTAAGCAACATCCAAAATATAGTTCTTGAAATAGAATGATGTTAAGTTTGGGTGTGGAAGAAATTAACAGAAAGGATTTTTCTGTATTTTATGTAAATAATTGAATTTACTTAGAAAGAATCCTGTTATTAACACTTTTCTAACTTTTTTTGATTGCTGAAGTTTTATGATTTCTATGTTGTGTTACGAAGAATAGCCATTATGACAGAAGACTAAGTTATGATTAATTTAAATATACATATCTAGCCATATTACATTACATTAAGAAAGCTAACAACTCTGATAATTCTTTTATTTTGATGATATGAAACCGTGCTTTACAATTTGTTTATGCTTCTAACACAATAAAGTGTTATAAATTAAGACTCTGATAATTCTTTTAAATGTTTATGTAAATTGATAATAATTTGTTTGAATTTTTTCAGTTTTTGTACAGTATTGGAATATTGTGATGGGCATGACCTAGATTTCTACCTCAAGCAACATAAATGCATTCCTGAAAGAGAAGCTAGGTGTATCATCATGCAGGTTGTACATGCATTAAAATATTTGAATGAAATTAAACCACCCATTATTCATTATGATCTCAAACCAGGTAAGATTAATTTTACTTATTTAAATTACATGTTTTTAATATAATTTGGTTAATTTAAAAAAAAATTATGAAATAATTTTATATATAATTTGTATATTATATAATACAAATTATTAACTAGGCAAATTTTTTAACTTTCTAAAAAAATTTTACTAAAAAAACTAAACTTTAACTAAAAAAAAATTTTTCTAATATATATTTAGGAATTGTATTTTCATATGTTCTGAGAAGTGGCTGTGATGATAAAATTACTTCTCATTCTCTAAAATACTAAAGGAATAACATAGGTTCCTTTCAGTTACTATCGATATACAATCTCTGGCAAAAAATTTCTGATCACTCATGAATTTTTAAAGTCAAACTTGTTTTGAAGTTTATTTCAAAAAGCCAATCATCATAAATAAAACAAAATGAAAGAGGAATATTTTGACTACAGAAACATTAATTTTTCGTAATGCTAACTTGCATTTTACAAGCAGAAAAAATATAAACAGAAACAAAGAGTGGAAAATTTCCCAATCATGTAGTTTACAGGAAATAAAAACCAAATATTTAATATTTTGTTTCCTTTACTCTAGCTTGAACCACAGCTTTGATTTATTGAGGCATTTGTGTCTACAAGGTGTCTTCAAAATCTAGATGTATTTCTACTCAGATAGCACAAATGATACAACACAGTTCTTTCTTGTTGTTTGATTTTTACTTCTTAGCAACTGTTTTAGTTTCAGCCACACATTCTCAATTGGATTGAGATTGGTGCTGTTTGCTGTCCATGGAAGTATTTTGATGGTATTTTGAGCATGAAACTTTTTAACAATTATTGCAATGACAAGCAGCATTAGCATCTTGATAAAATTATTATCTTCTCCAAATCAATCATCAATACATGTGAGTAAACAGTATTTCAAAATTCCTATAGCATTCAGAATTAACAGTTGTTTTAATAATGTTCATTTATCCATGTCTTCTGGCATTCTTGAAGAAATTTTTCTCTAAGTAAATAAAATTAATAAATAAGGCCAAACAAAACAGCCATTATTATCTCCTGTTCCTCCTCGAATCTGCAGTTCATTACTAATATGACATTTGCTCAGTCATCTACTCATTTTATATGCATTACACTACTACAATTGTGCTTTCCTCAATGCATATGTTAATGCTAGTTCTGTTTTTGCCTTCTACAAGGCAAAAACAAAAACAGCCCATGTAGTTGAGATGATTCTTTACTATACAGTTACAGACACCTACTTTCTTTTTCTACTCTATATTTATTTCTTTTGATGTTCCCTCTTCTTATACCTTTGATTATTTGTCATAATTTATGATCATCATGCCTTGCAGTCAATTTTTGATGATAAACTAGCAGTACTTTGTATGTATGTATGTATGTATGCATACATATATATACATGTATATATTTTTTTTCATAAGCTTGAAGTTGTGCTTTCAGCACAATTAATCCACCATTACTTGAGGGTGAGTTCAGTGCTCACTTCTTGTTTCAAATGCTTGTAACTCAGGCTTCTTGGGAGTTTTGTGGTTAAACTCTCGTCTACCTTCTTTCCCAAGTATCCCCTTCTATAACATACCTGAATCAGAAATAATAGTCATTGCTAATACTTTTTAGTGCCACCTTTGTTTCAGTTGTGTTGGACAAGTTAGTATGGCCCTCACCCACAAGTAAATCTGTCTCTTTTTTCACATTTTGAAGTGGTATGATTCTAATAGCAAAATGATATTGTATATATTTACTATCAAAAAAAGCATGATGAAATATTTCTGAAATGACTTGATGAGGCATCTGATAAAGTTCCATCCTTGCAGATAATGAGAGGGAGAAGCTCTTTATGAAAATCTTGGAAGTGTTGAGAAAAACCAAAACTTCCACAGGCAACATCAGTCTCAAGAGAAAATTTTGCCTGTTGCCCAATAAAGAAGAATAGTAAAACAGCATCCAAGAATGTAACATGTAGTCTAATTCACCAATCTGCAGATACCACATAATAACAATCTGCAAACAATGCCATTTTAAAAATCCAGAATAAACAGATTCAAAACTTGAATAGAAATTATAAGGGTCGTATTGAAAATCATGAGCAACGGTTTTTTATAAATCAGATTAATTTATTTTTGGAAAAACAAATACATCACATTATTTTTCAGACTTTTCTTTGTTTTTTGGATACATTTTACCCATTGTTATTGGAGATTGAAAATTCCAATCCAGCACTACAAAAGAAACTGACACACTGCTTTCTTCATGTCCTCCACTGTTTTGAAGCATGTGTCTTGCCATGCTTCAAAACATTTCGGTGTTCCTTCACAACACTGAAATGACGATACAGTAGAACCTCGATTATCCACCCTAATTGGGGACTGGGTATCCACCCTAATTGGGGACTCGATTATCCACCCTAATTGGGGACTGGGGATAATTGAAAAGTCGAATAACCGAAAAGTATGAAAAAATCCATTATTACTGTAGTATATTATTATATCCCATGTAATTAGTATATTAGTATATCGCTATTAACCTATTTTGCGTTGAATTTTCATCGATGTTAAGCCTAACAAAAATTTTTTAAAATAATAATCGTCACTATTGTATCGTTAAAAATTAGAAAATTAAGCCTCGTTTAAATACTGGCTCCCTTTCATGGTCGAATGAGTGTTGCCAGCTAAAACACGTAAAAATAATATTAAAGTAGCCAAGACATAGCCAAATATTGTAGCGCCACATCACTAGCGGACATTTGAAATTTGCCGACTAGGACGGTCGGTTGATCGGGGGCGGATAATCGAGGTTCTACTGTAATTGGAGGTTGCTGATTTGAGACAGTAGGCAGGATACAGAAGAACTTTTCACCCCTTTTTCAAATTTTCACCATGGTATAAAGAATAGTGTGGGGCCTCACATTGTGCTGCAGGATGATCTTCTTCCCAGGATAAACATCACACAATGCACAACAGAGCTTATGAAGGGTACATTTGTAAAGTCAAACGAGTTAAATTAGAATGATGTTATCGTTATTCTTATTTCGTTAAACTTTTCGACTGATTTGTTTATAACTAAATGGCTGTTTCTAAAATCGAAGATGTGAATGTTGCTAGTACAGTGTTATCTGAAATATTTTTCTTAGATTGCTTTGGGTAGGCAGTTATTTCTATCATTTCACCTTTTAATTTACAATTTAAACACTCAAGTACATTTAGAAACATTGATATCATTGGGCATCATTTTTTTAACAAAGTAAACTAACTTTTTCCTTTGTGAACTTCGTTAGAGTTTCGTTCAAAATGTCATCATGTCAGAGCATGCGCACTGAGCAAGGCTACTATTTTTTAACTGATTTGTTACTAACGCATTTAACTCATTTGACTTTACAAACATACTCAAAGTATCATGATGTACCAAGCAGTATTAATGGTTTGCTCAGGTTCAAGAAATTCCACCCAAATCACGCCATCTGCATCCCAGAAAATAGAGCTTTGTGGATGGCCACTACACAGCTGATCTTCAGTGCTTGGATTTCCATCTTTAAAATGTTTTATTCATCATCTAACACTGCTGGCATCCATACATACATCTCCATATGCATGCTGAAGTTTCTGGTGAATTTCTGCAGTAGAGATTCCCTCTTTAACAAGAAATTCAATCACAGCATGCTATCAAAATGAAACAACAGTTGCAGCTATTTTGTAGCATCTGTCTATGGTCACATGATGGAAGCTAATGACATCATGACTCACTCATGGCATTGTCTATAAATTATGACAATGTTCTTAGTTTTTTATAATTAATAGATTGTGATTTATAAAAAAAAAATTGTTGCTCTTGACTTTCAGTATGGCCTATATATAATTAAGTTTAACAATAATTTTGGATATCGTATTTCTATTTTATCGATTTCATCAGATATGAATTTTCTGTTTCTATATCAAAATAAATTATTTTTAACGTATTCTAACTGAAGTAAAGGAAGATAAATATTAAAATGTGTATTATTCATAACAAAACTTCCTGATTTAAGTAAAATTTTTCAAGACAAATCATTAAGAATATGAAAATATGTAAGGTGAGACAGCACTCATCCTCAAGTAATGGCATTACAAATCTGATGTAGTGCTGGGTTAAGGATTTTTGCAATATACTTCTATGCCTAAAATTGTCTAGAATGCAAAATCTTGTTCCTTAGTAAGTCAATTTATTTTTGTAGTTTAATTTTTATGTTTTTATAATATGCCAAAAATAGAATGTGGATTAATCCATTTTAATTTTCAATTTTGCCTCTAGCTGCCACCATTTAACTTAAGTTTTAGGAGTTGTTAACTCTGATAACAATATAGGTGGTATATGATTACAATAAATGACTTCTGCTGTATGATGTTTATCAAAAAAGCTTTTAATGTTTGCTACCATAACAGATGGATTTAACACTTTTTAAAATGTTTGTTATAATTTCTGTACTCAGCTTGTTGCCACTGTGGCATGCTGTTGTTGCTGGTACAAATGGAATGTAACTTTATGATAGGTTTGTATACATGCAAAATTCAGATTTCAAACTTAAATCCATATTTTAAAATTTTGGAGTCTACATTGTCAAATTGTAGTTTTTTAAATGCATTTTAAGAATTTTACTCCTTTTTTTTTCTTTTAATTTATTTTTATTTCTTTCAGGAAACATTCTTTTAGGAAGTGGTAGTCTCAGTGGGGAAATCAAAATAACAGATTTTGGACTCAGTAAAATAATGGATGATGATAATTATAGTCCAGATTGTGGCATGGACCTCACTTCACAAGGTGCTGGAACATATTGGTATGTATCAAATTATTTAAATTTAGAAAATTTATTTTTATTATATAATAAATAAATCATTACATTTGTTAGTCTTCATTTAATTAAAATCAGCATGAGAATTAAATCGCAATTGATCATTAATACAGAAATTCTAATCTTCAAATTTTGTGAAACATAGTACTATCATAAATAAAATGAAGATGCTGCTTGATTATAATTTACAGGCAAAAACTTTATTTACATATTCAGTTTTTTCAAACTCTTGTTGTTCATGCAAATGGAAAAATTCAAACATCTGAATGTAGAATTCATCCTCTGCATTTTGTTTGAAAACATGTCGACACAAATTTTGGTTACTTTAATCCAGCAGTGTTTTAATTTAGGAATTTAATGTTTATTTCCTGTTTTTTTCATTTTTTTTCTATTAACAATTCATTTGTGGATATAATTATAAACTAAGTGAAGTGAAACAAACAGAATATTTAAAACAGAAGTTACATACAGTGGAACCTCGGTATATGACCTTAATTCGTTCCTGGTGTTTGGACTTATACTGAATAGGACGTATATCAAACCAACCTTTTCCATAACAAGTGATGTAAAAATGATTAATCCGTTCTCATGTAAAAAAAATGGCTGGCTTTAAACACCTGGCTTTCCTTGCTAGTTTCTGCTTGATTTTTCATGAGATCAGCATGTATCCTTTTAACTTTCTCGCAAATAATTTCTTCCGATACGCTGTCGCCGGCACACTGTTTTTCAGTTATCCAAAGCAAAAGCAATTTCTCGACACGATCTAATGTCTTCGATCTCTGTTTAGAAATTGATTTAACCCATTTCGCAACATTAGCAAATTTAATACAGTAATATCTTTATTTTTCACAATTGTCGATATTGTCATTCTCGGAATACGGAATGCAACAGTTAAATCTTGTTAAATCTCAAACACGCGTGCCACCTTCATATTTCTGAACAATCTCTTTTTTCAGTTCCGTTATGATTCTAGTCATTTTTTTATTTTTCTGTTGCCCTTTTGCAATTCATGATTAATAAAAATAATAAAATGTTACTTACAAATTAAAATCAGAAGAAATTTAACAAAGTTATAAACCGTAGCACCGCAAACGTCTAGTCTAGTGTAGTACACTGATAGTGCTACTTGTTCATAGATGGCGTGTATAATTGAATTAAGTCATATACCGAACAAAAGTCGTATACCGAGCAAAATTTGTTTCGTCCAAACAGGATGTATTCTGAATTGGACGTATTCTAAAGCAGACATATACCGAGGTTCCACTGTATTTAATATTTAACCCAGTGTTTTTCAATCGGGGTGCTGCGGCGCCACGATTAGGGTGTCGCAAAGTTTAGAGCCTTTAGGCATTTTCTTGGAAATTTACTTAAGTGTAGTTCAAGATAACTCATTGTCAGTTCTATTTTGTTACGAGATATCTAGTAAGCAAAGAAACTATGACTAATCGCATGTTAATGTAATGTTCTACGTTATGTGTACGCACGACTTGTCATGAGTTCGCCCAAACCACATTGCTTGGCCTTCATGTTCCCAGTCCCAGTACCAGGCCAACCACCAGAGAAGAACAACGTGGACATGTGTCCACGTCGTTCTTCTTGTGTCTTGTATATACTTTAAAAAGCGTTGCATTGTACTTTGAAAAGCGTGTGGTTTCAATCACAAAGTAGGTGCATATAACAGTATTTTCATAGATTCAAAAGCAATGATGACAAATAAACAATTGTTATTATTTTTTTAATTTAAATTTTTAAAATTGATATGAAAAGGATAAGAAAAAGTAAGGAAATATTTATTTTGTATATACATTAAAATAGTATTTAAAAAACTTAAGAAAAATTGTTTATCAATAAAATGATAATATAAAAAGATGATATATTTGATAATAAAACTATATTTAAAAAACAATAGCAAGACTATTATTTTACATGTAGGTATTTCGATAAAATTCAATAAACTTAAATTTTGATTTTGAACACGTAAAAACACTTTTGTGTTGCACATAATATTCGTTTTCGCAAAAAATTCATCTAGCCCATTAGTCCCCCCCTTATTCAGATTCTAGATCCGCCACTGGTCAAGGGTGTCACGATTTGTTATTTTTCAATTAGGTGTGCCACTCAATGAGAAAGGTTGAAAAACACTGATTTAACCTGTATTAAGTATTGAAAACACAAATAGCCATGAAATAAAAATTTTTTTATTAATTTGTTTTATTTCTGTTTTATTATCAAATAACATTAATTACATATGTTAAATAAAAGAGGATTTCCTTACATGGTAAAGACTTGATGGATTGAATGATCAGGCTAGCCAATAAGATGCTGAAATTCTAACTTAAAATTATTTAATAAGATTTTAAATCGCTGATGAGCAGCCTTTTTTGTGGATATGGACCATAAGTGAACTTCACAGACTTCCAGCAGGCAATGTGCATTTTTTCTTAGAGTTGCAGACTTTAACAAATCCTTCTCAGTTGAATTTTTTTCATGATTACTATACAAAAAATGTTATTTTTTTGTTAATATTTAATGTATAATTAATATATATGAAATAATTTCCAAAAAATTAGCACTTATATATGTTTTTTTTCTAAAAGTAGAATAATTTTATTTATTTATAATTTATGTTATTTTATTAATAATTTTGATTATTTTTTGAAAAAAAAAAACTACCAAAAACAATTTACACAGACACTGTCATATTCCAAAATAAACTACATTTTCTCACCAAAAATGTAAAATTTGTGTAACATAATGTCATCTATTGAAAAAATAGTGGCCGTAAATATTTAATGATAGTAAATACATCAGAGACATTAAAATAAATATATTTATTTATTTTAATGTCTCTGACATTTTTTCTCTGACTTCTTTTTGCATAGAAAATCTTTTTTCTATGCAAAAAGATTTTCTATAAATCTTTTTGCATAGAAAATTTTTCATATAACTAAGTTGAGAATAAAGTATATATTACTAATTTTCATATTATGCAAGCTAGTAATATAAAACTTATTTTCATATTTTCACTGATCAAGTTTGAATATTTTGTTACAATTATTAGCTGAATCAGGGTTGCATAATGACATGAGGCAGAAAACTGGAAAATAAAATTGTTGCCAAAATCCTAGATGCTGCATTTGACCTGCAATGGGTTGCTCGTGACAGTTTTAAATTGTATACAAGTGTTATTTTAATTAATATAAAACAGATTTCTACAATTTAGAACAAAACAAAAAATGAAGCAAATATAACAAATGGTAATGACATCATCTTTAGTTTTTGTTTTGTTAGCAAAATAGCAGAAAATAACACTGTTGTCTGGAAATAAATTTTGAATAGTTAAGCTAGGGCTAATGTTTTAAGTATATATAATTATTTCAATTCTCAAAGTTCATTTGATGGAAATGAAAAGAGCAAGAGTTTATAGTCTATTAGTATTACAAATATAGACTCATATTTTAATTGTCAATGAGACTGGTTGATCCCTCATCAAAAATGACTTAGTTCATCTTTTATTGGACAGATTATAAAAACATAATACATTCATTTCCAAAAAATAAGCATAATTATTAATTTGGCTCATATCTGAGGAACTACTGATAAGAACAGCATGAAACTTAACATACAAGCAAAACATTCTTTGTTCTGTTTTTGTATGTTAGTTGTATGAAGAATATATTGTATTATTTAAACAACAAAACAATTGAAAGGCTAAATATAATCTAAACTATTTCAAACCAAAAACAAAAAAGAAATATACTAAACATTGCTATAAATCTTTTTGCATAGAAAGTGGTTAATATGCATTTTATTATATCATTGCTGATGTGTCAAGAAAACATAAATGACAGCATAAACTTGTATAAACATAATGACAAAAACTTTTTTGTCAATGAAAAGTTTTACTTGTACATTGATTTATAGGCAGGCAACTACAACATAAAGACTCTGAAAATGAGGATTAAGAATATCAAAGGTACAAAATAAACAAATTATTGTATGATTCACAAGTGAAAACTGAATTATGGTTTAGACTTAATTTTAACACAGTTAATTACTTTTCACTTTGAAAAATATTAAAGCATATTTAGATAATAGATTTTACACAATCAGCCTTATCTACATTATTACTTTTTATACATTTCTATTTTAGAAATAGACATATTAAAAATATTTAATTTAATCAACTGTTTTATAAGAGTCGAAAGTAATCAAAAGTGTGTAAAAAATATAAACCTTAATATTATTTATATTAATTATTGAATTTTTCAAATAATTATATATTTAATGTAAAATATATTATAAAATATAGGTATCTTCCTCCTGAATGTTTTGTTGTTGGAAAAACTCCTCCAAAAATTTCATCTAAAGTGGATGTTTGGAGTGTAGGAGTAATTTTTTATCAATGCCTCTATGGAAAAAAGGTTTGTTTTTTCAATACCATTAATACGTACAGATGTAGGATGTTTATGGCTATGATATGATTTTAATAATTAATTTAAATAATTGTAAATTTTTAAAGATATTTATTAAATATGTAAATGTCAATAATAATGTTTTCAGTTAAACTTTTGTCATTGTCAACAAATTATGGGTACAACTATGTAGAACAAAAAACAAATTATGAAATATAGAAAATTTTCAAAATTAAATAATTAAAATGAACTTNGTAAATACATCAGAGACATTAAAATAAATATATTTATTTATTTTAATGTCTCTGACATTTTTTCTCTGACTTCTTTTTGCATAGAAAATCTTTTTTCTATGCAAAAAGATTTTCTATAAATCTTTTTGCATAGAAAATTTTTCATATAACTAAGTTGAGAATAAAGTATATATTACTAATTTTCATATTATGCAAGCTAGTAATATAAAACTTATTTTCATATTTTCACTGATCAAGTTTGAATATTTTGTTACAATTATTAGCTGAATCAGGGTTGCATAATGACATGAGGCAGAAAACTGGAAAATAAAATTGTTGCCAAAATCCTAGATGCTGCATTTGACCTGCAATGGGTTGCTCGTGACAGTTTTAAATTGTATACAAGTGTTATTTTAATTAATATAAAACAGATTTCTACAATTTAGAACAAAACAAAAAATGAAGCAAATATAACAAATGGTAATGACATCATCTTTAGTTTTTGTTTTGTTAGCAAAATAGCAGAAAATAACACTGTTGTCTGGAAATAAATTTTGAATAGTTAAGCTAGGGCTAATGTTTTAAGTATATATAATTATTTCAATTCTCAAAGTTCATTTGATGGAAATGAAAAGAGCAAGAGTTTATAGTCTATTAGTATTACAAATATAGACTCATATTTTAATTGTCAATGAGACTGGTTGATCCCTCATCAAAAATGACTTAGTTCATCTTTTATTGGACAGATTATAAAAACATAATACATTCATTTCCAAAAAATAAGCATAATTATTAATTTGGCTCATATCTGAGGAACTACTGATAAGAACAGCATGAAACTTAACATACAAGCAAAACATTCTTTGTTCTGTTTTTGTATGTTAGTTGTATGAAGAATATATTGTATTATTTAAACAACAAAACAATTGAAAGGCTAAATATAATCTAAACTATTTCAAACCAAAAACAAAAAAGAAATATACTAAACATTGCTATAAATCTTTTTGCATAGAAAGTGGTTAATATGCATTTTATTATATCATTGCTGATGTGTCAAGAAAACATAAATGACAGCATAAACTTGTATAAACATAATGACAAAAACTTTTTTGTCAATGAAAAGTTTTACTTGTACATTGATTTATAGGCAGGCAACTACAACATAAAGACTCTGAAAATGAGGATTAAGAATATCAAAGGTACAAAATAAACAAATTATTGTATGATTCACAAGTGAAAACTGAATTATGGTTTAGACTTAATTTTAACACAGTTAATTACTTTTCACTTTGAAAAATATTAAAGCATATTTAGATAATAGATTTTACACAATCAGCCTTATCTACATTATTACTTTTTATACATTTCTATTTTAGAAATAGNTATCTGTTTACAGTAAGTGCCAACTTATAAACATTGAGTAGTCCTATAAATTCTTGTTAGATATGTTCAAAATTCATTGCAAAAAGTTTTAGTGACTCATCTGGTTGATGTTCTGTTTATATGTAAATTATTGTATGAAATAGTTTAAAACATATTTTTATATTTTAGATTATTTGAAATTTTTTATTTATTTTTTACTTTATAATTATAAAGTAAAAATAAATCAAAAATTCATTTTAACATTTATAAAAAGTTGCGATTGCAGTTTAAAACTTACAAAGTTAATATATGAAGAATGATCTCAAACTGTTATCTAATAATAAATTTTTTAGTAATAAAGATGGTAATGAAGGTAAGATTATATCTTTCATTGGGTTTTTGCATAAGCTTCACTGTTAGAGATGCCAACTGTTTGGAATTTTACTTACTTTTTAAAAATTATTAATAGAATGAAAACTGTTTGGAAATGATCTGAAAAACTATTGAGGAATTTTTTTTCAGCTTATTTCTTTTCCTTATGAGAAGTTGATACCCTAACTGTAATCCAAATTATTATATTTTCACTCCCACTAAGTTATTTTTTAATTAAATAATTAAAATGAACTTAACAATTTATTTATTAATTATCAAGTTGATTTTAACTTTTGTAATTTTTTTTAAAGCATTATTTCCTTCCTGGTACTTTAATTAATCTTATATTATGAATTTAATTGCATCTGGAATTCAGAAGTTATAGTTTTTGTTTTCAATTACATATAGATACTTGATTTTAACTAATTTTGATTGGTAACAAGAGTTAATAAAATGAGGTAATCAAAAATTTCTCTAGTAGTGTGGAGGCATTTTTAGAAGTTTGACAGTTTCTTGGTCCTAGCAAGTAATTTCTAAATTAATAAAATAAGTTAATGTGATCTGTTTTTAACTTTGATTAATTATTTTTTTCAATAAGTAATCAGAAAAACTGGGAAGTTTTGAAATAGGGGTAGTTGTCCAAATAACTTTTTAAGATTTATTAATATTTTGTATTACACTGCTCATTTTCATTTTATAACAAATGTTCAGTAATATTTATAGGTTGGTTAAAAAGTAAGTTTGTTTGTCTTACCATTTGGGATATTGATGAATTTGTTGAAATTTCAAACACTGATGATATTCTTGATCATATGATTGTGAATGTGACATCCATTAGAATATTATTTGAAGCATGTGTGTAGAAGAAGCTTAACCGTAGCAATTTAACATGCTAATTGGTAGACTTATATTATATGAAAATCTAGAAGTGTAGTTTTTATGAATATAGAAGTTATAGAAGTGAGAAGATTATTGCTTAATATTGCAATACATTATTGATACAGAAAGTGATTTCTGTCAATATTAGGAAAAATTATACGATGACTGACTTTATTAATGAAGAATGAATCAATAAGAAAAATTAAATTATTTAGTTCAAATATGAGCCATTCATAGGCCAAATCATCTCCATTACTATATCATTGGAATAATCATTACTTTTACATTTTTGTATGTTATTTTTAGATTTGTTAATGTAAAACTATATGCAAAAATGTAACAACATACAAAATTGGTTATGCTTATGAAATACATATAAAAATACACTACAGTGTTTAAAGTCTAAAAGAAATTTTTAAAAATATTTTATGTTATCAATTTCTTTATGTTTTGTTTTATGGAGTTAATCAATTTGGCAAATGAGCAGCTTATATTTGAAAAGCTTGGTAATTTGAATTTGAGCTTACATGGACAAGGAAAGTGTATTAATGACAAAGAGTAACACTGAAGTTTTTAGGTAAACAGAATTTGATAATAAGAATAACATTATAGAAATATTAACATGTTTTTATGAATTTAAATGCATCAGTTTTGATATTCTCATAATTTAAAAATACTGTTTTCTCTTGTTTCCAAAAGTTCTCAGAAAATATTTCAAGGATTGCATTGCATTTCTGAAATGAAAATTAGGCTGGATTCATGATTCACTTTCTTTTAATAAATTAAATTTAAATGTTTCTACTAAGTAAAAACAATTTGTGCATATGTTGTCTTATGAAACACTATGCATTGAATTTAAGTAAAGTTCTAAAAAATTCTTGGTTTTCTATTAAAGACAAATATTGGTATTATTCTTATTCTCATCCATATATTATTTATACAAAAGCAAACTCTCAAAATTACATTGCTGTAACTGGGTTAGAAATTTAAGTGTGTTAATTGTCTAGCAGTCAAGCAGCTTTAGATTATCATTGGTCTTGGCAAAAATATTATATTTCGTACAGAGTTTCTGGTTGTCCTGTGATGAAATCGTAGTTGCAAACTGCAGTTTGGACTGTTGTCCAATCTGCAGTTTTTTTAATATATAAACTACCAGGTAATACAAAACAAATTACCACACTAACAAAAAAATAAACTTTTTTTACTGTACACACTACACAGTCATTCATTAGCTGTAAACATAAAAAGAAATTTTGAATGTCTTGGACAACCTACAAGGTATCTGTTTACAGTAAGTGCCAACTTATAAACATTGAGTAGTCCTATAAATTCTTGTTAGATATGTTCAAAATTCATTGCNCATATAATTGGAAATGTGTTATGACAATGGATTTTTACTTCCATCAACAATTAACCTGCATTGTATAATAAAATAACAGCTAAATAAAAATCAACTTATATACATGTGTAAAAAATGCTATAAAATATAAAAGTTAGTGACATTATTATAGGAATTGTGTTAAAGGTATAATTAATTTTATTTTGAATTAATTCATATGAAGTAAACAAAAATTATGTGTAAGTTAACAAATATCAAATATAAGCAAGTTGTTACATTTAATTTCCACTGTTAACTGAATTGAAAAGTTTGAAGGATGGTTTTTTTTTCATTTAACTGAAAATTGTTATGGTCAATGAGAAAGTATTTTTGCATTAGTGTAAGAACAAAATAAGTTACTATGATGTTACATTTTTTGTTTTGTAGGTTTAATTCTTTTGTATAATGAAACAAAGCTTTCTTGAAACTTTAAAATTTTCTTAACCAAAACAAAGATTACTTTTTATTCTGCTTTAAAATCTAGAAATATATTATTATGATTGATGTAATTATGTGCATTTATTGAAAACTATTAAAGAAATGATCATAAAGTATGTTTATAAAGTTTTACCTGTAATAATAATTTACATAAATAGATTGATTAATTTATTTGTTCAAATGGAATATTATAGATACTTTAGAATTTATTGTTTGTATTTTTATGATATGAAAATTATAATTTTTCAGCCTTTTGGCCATAACCAGTCTCAGGCTACAATTTTAGAAGAAAATACTATATTGAAAGCAACGGATGTAGAATTTCCACCTAAACCTGCTGTCAGTGGTGAGGCAAAAGTGAGTATAAAATAAACTTCCATTTGTGTTAATACAAATTTAGTGTTTAATTTTAAAAATAGAATCAAAGTTAGAAAAATTTTAAATTTAAAAATATAAGCTGTTAACAACTTTAAAGCAGAATAATTTATTTAACAAAAAGATTCTTAAATCTAAAAGGAATAGATAGACAGAATTCTAAATTCATTTTGATTTTCAAACATTTAAAATTTTGTCTAGTTTTTTTTTTTTTTAAGCTATTCCAACATTTTACTGATTTGGAACTACTAAATAGTTAAATTAGCATATTGCTGATGATTACATCACTATTTGCAAATAGAAAATGCTCTATTACAATATTATATATATATATATATATGTAGTTGAATAATAAATGTTTCTATGCAACATTTTATTTGTTCTCAAATATTGATTGGCTCCTAAAGAAGTTGGAAATTTACTTTTACTAACTGAAGACTTCTGGTATTCTACTTAGTGGAGGAATTTTCTCTCTACTAAAAAAAGAATTGTATTTGAATCATTTGTAAGTTAAGATTATCATCAATTTTTTTAATGTCTTGAAGATTCCTATATTCATGTTTAACATCTGAAGTAATTAACTTGTTGGTTTCAACTTATAGATATAACTGTCTCTATTTTGGAAAAAGTTGACCTAATAAAGCAAATAATATATCTTTAACAGTGGGTATCAATTTGTGAAATATCTTTCACGAATAGATACCCACTGTTCAGAAATGAAATGCCTTCAGCAATACTTATTTTTTTTTTAAGTTGTCTATAAGAATATACAGTTCATTGTATGTACCTGTGCAGTAATCACTCACAGGAGCAGCAATCATCTTGTCTAAATGTAGACTTCAAGTGAAAAATTTATGTTAAATGAAATTTGTGTCATTGGCAAGTTAGTAGAAACTGGAGTTTGCTATAAAAATTGACCATTCTTGCTGCGAGAGAAAGAAATTTTGGTTTTTTTATACAGTATCCTTAGCTTCTCAGATATCGTTGGCAGCAAATAAAGAGATTTTTATTTTCCTTGTTTATTTTATTATATTTGCCAAGTTTTATATAAGCATTTGATGTGCATAATTTTTCATCTATCTTCATTTAATTCTAGTTAAAAGTCATTTACTTTTTAAGTTCAATATTCACATTACTTTAAGTTTAAATGTAGCTTTCTGACAATGAGTGTTTAATGTAAACTTTTTAATGTTTAAAATGCTGTCAAAACTATATTATGACACAGCATTAAAAGTTGGAAAATAGTAAAGAGCATGGAAATAGAGCAGGTTGGACACTACCTATTTCATGACAATTGAATTGTTTTTCTCATTTGTACTTAACAGAATTTAATAAAACTCATTATTTAAATATATTTTCTTTCATAAAAATATCTTAAAATCAAGAAAATACAATGTAAAAAAATTCAAGCACTTTTGAGTACTATATAAGAGACTCTCCAGTTATCATAATGGTCCTATTAAAAGATGAAATTTTTGAGGTAAAACTAACCATTTTATGAGTTAAGAACTACAGACATTCATCCTCTTTAAGTATGAATATTTAAAGAGGATGCCCGACTTGTATATTATGACAAGTCGGACAGAAGGGAGGAGGGTTGAATTGCATTGGAGTCCGTTTTATTTCATTAAATTTTACTCAATTTATATATTTTATTGTGCTTAAATTGATAAAGATTTTGAGGGTGGTTGAGTTTTGCTGGACGTCTGAAGGGGTGGGGTTACGGAAAGTTAATGGTGGTAATTAATTTCAATCGGTCATTATTGCTGTAGCGAGTTTGGGATAGTAAAGAACTGAAAGATTATTTATCTTTGCTGTTGAATTTGTGATATTCTCCTGAGTGCTTAACTATCAAAAATAATCTGAAAACATTATATCGAAATTTTGTGATAAAATTACTGAATTGCCTATCCATATTACAATGCAAACACAATGCCACTGAAACAAAAAAGCAGAGATCAAGAAAGCAATCGCTCTAATTTCCACTTTCGTTAGCGCGAATTGAACTTTTCACAAAATGCACATCGAATAACTTTGCGATATCGGGATTTTTTTAGTTTGGATATTGGGATGCGTGCCGAAGAACATCATTCAGATTCTCGATAATGGCTGCAATTATTTAAAGAATAGAACTGGAATGAAATGAAATCAAATTTGTTGATGTAGTTACAAAAAACTACTTTAACAAATTTGATGTAGTTTATTTATAACTGTGTTATTATTTTTAACGTCTAAGTTTAATCGTTAAATGTTTTTAATTAATATAATCGTAAAGCTTTTGGGAATTAATGTATCTTCCCATATGGAAATGATTTACTTTCTGTTGTGGGTAGGGTTGCCACGTGTCATACTTTATATTTTTAAACAAAAAACTTTTATATTAAAAAATTAACTCATTTTAAAAGAAACAAAGATCGTTCAATTAATTTCTGAATGCACATATAGGATTTTGTGAACACAATAAAAATTTTCGTTAACAAAAACATTTTCCTCCAAGAATGAAAAGTTTCGTTCTACTACAAACTTCCATTTTTGGTCACGGTGGAAGCGCTATAATTGCCATTAAATTTCATTAACTTATCAAAGTAGAGTGTCAATTGTAAAAGCAGTTGCATACAACTTTTTTTGAAAAGGTACAGAATAATGTATAACTGTTGAAATATGTGAAGAATGGTAAAAAAAAAATATATATATATAAGCAGACATAATGAATGAATATGTACAATATGTAGACTATTAGTATATACTGTACTGCATTATATTAAATTATTGTTAATTTTCACCTAAATTTATCCGAAGTAAATCATAATTTTATTATTAATATACTTTTTTTTGTCGAATTGTCCTACATTCAGCAGGTCAATACGTGGCAACCAAGGTAGTATTATATTTTAACCCAGAGGTGAGGGGTGAGCCACGGACGCGTTTGTGGTTAGGTAACGAGTAAAGAAGATAGGGATTGAGTGACTGATAGAAATCGTTTTGTATTTTCAGCAATTCATCCGTCGCTGTCTGCAGTACCGCAAAGAAGATCGAATCGACGTCTTCTCGTTGGCAAGCGAGGAGTATCTGAAACCAAACTATCCTAAACACAGTCGCCAGTCGAGCACGTCGGAAAAGTCGTAGCCTTTAGTCATCGTTACCAGTAAAAAGGAAATAAGCGGCGGGCGGGTGCCGGAGGAACGCCCGTCTCGTTCCCTATCACGTCTACGTCAGTTGTTTCCGAATATAAACAATACCTACCGGACCCGGAAGAGTGTATTTTGTCTTTCGTCGTCGAAGAAACGGCGCCGAGCGCGCGCCCGGTCCCGGACCCCGGGCGGAAGGCGCGTGATCGTCGTCCCTCCGCCAACGTCGAGCCACGCTTTCTTCGGCTGCGTCGTCGGCCCAGTGTGTACATTTTCCCGGGACGACCGGCGGTTCCCCGCCGAAAGGAAGCGGCGCCCTCCGCCGACGAACGTTAAAAAAAGGGCCGAATGGGGACGTATTTATACTCGACGAAGTACGCCACATATCTTCTTTCTTGGTAGCCCGTGCCCACCGGGACCTCGTCTCTTCTTTTATTTGGTTTTTTAGCGGAGCGGAAAGGACGGACGCGCGTAAGTAGCCACCCACATTTACCGGACTTTGCTGTTACCGGGTCTGACGACGGGGAGAGGCCGAACGGACCGCGCGATAACGACGGGTGCGTCTGCATCGGTCGAAGCTTCCTCCCTATTTTCCATAGTTAATGTAATATAGTTCCACGATGTACGTAATCACTATCGCTGTTAGTAGGCTTGCAACAGTGACCGACCGGCGCACGCGCCAAATACTTCTGTCTGCGGCAATCGAGTAAAAAAAAAAAAAGGCTACGATACGAGCCTGTGTCTTGTTAGTAAAGCTGAAATTCTTTCACAAAATTCACGTTGTGTTTGTCGTTTTCTTTTCGGTCGCGACGCGTCCACGCATTTTTAAATCATGTTTCCTCGGGCGAAATTTATCGTAATTTGATATAAATTAAATAAAAACTGCTTTAATTTAACGACGACGATTTTAAAACTGTTTCCGGACTGCATTCTTTACCACCGAAATTCGGAAATAGGACGCCATGGACCGTGTCTGTTCTGTCCCTTCACGATTCGTCTTCATGCTGGATAATCGACTCGAACGGAAAACGTCGCCTTCCGGAAAGTGAAAGGGTAAAAAATGGACAGGTGCGAAGTACCTTTGGACACGACGTTGAAAAGGCTCTTGTAGAAAGCGCCTTCTTTAGAACAAAGAGTATTGGTCCGTAAAAGCTGGTTCACATTATACATATTTTTCTAACTTGTCCATATCGTAATTTTTCTGCTTGAAGAAAAATTGCTGTTCGATGGTCAATAGAAGCCCGTTTTCGTGTCTTTTCGTCTTCCGACTTTCTTATCTTAATGGAAACAACTCGTGGAATTGTATAGTTGGTAATGCCACTTGCTAACGGATAAACAAAGCGTTCGAGAAACAAATTCGACTGGAAATGATGATTAAAATATAGACGAATAATCAGTATCTGGTCACGCAAAAGCACTTTGGAAAAACGTCACCGTTTACCAATACGGCACTAATGAGAGGTGTGTACTGGAAGTAAGCAACTAATTAAAAACTCCATTATGAAGAAGCGATTTTGAAAACGTGTCGATAAAGTCTGATAAAAAGTGAATGCTTCTGTAAGCGAAAATTAAAATACTGTAATACTAAAATATTAATAAGGAATATTTACAATACTATGGTAAAAGAAGTAAAAATCGGTCGCAAGAACTTACTCTTTGAGGTTTCCTCGTTGATTGTTCTATTTCCTGTTGCCAATAATTTTAACAATACTGTATATTCAACTAAATATTCTGCCATTCAGTAATGTGTTGGACAAATACTTATAATGTGAACCAACCTGAAGCGCGATTTTATATGGAGGTTTCTAGAGTGAAGTCTTAAAATTGTTGCAGGTCAGTTGATGGTAAAAGCATCCATAATTCAGATTACATAGAAACCGTTTCTACAATCGTCGCAGTAAAAAGTTTTGATCTTTTTCGAAGGTAGGCATTTCCTTTTCTTCTTATATTTTACTTTGTTTTGTGTATAGTAAAACATGTCCTGTTTCACTATAAGTTGAATAAATAATATAGCGCATTATTAGGATACATGCACTCGAATCTGCTTATCAATATATATGAAATTAAAACTAATTTATGTAACGTTAATTGAAATTTTTAAATTTATTTATTTACTTTTTAATAAAATGTATACTTTGCAATACTGTCCAGTATATTACGGTAATTTCCTGCCTATAATCGAGAATTTTCCACTTCAAAAAGTGGCTGTTTGATTTTGATTATTTTTGTCACGTCAAGAAGTCTTCGTGACTTGGTAAACAACGAGGCAGTGCATCTTGTTAATGTTTCAGACGAACGAAAAGAACGACGAATATTAAAGTTAAAATAGATAAAATAAACATAAATTAACAATAAAAATATTTCAAGCGAAATTGCAATAGCTCTTGATATGATTTTTGGTGGTTTTCTTGAACGTGGCTAGTGCTAGAATCTTTGCATTAATAAAATACAGTATAATTAAATCATCCCCTCTGCAAAAATTTTCTGAATTCGTCAGTGGAAAAGACTCAAATTTTTGAAATCAACACTGAGAAAGAAGGATCTCGCTGTGTCGTGTCAACACGACTTTCGATCTTGATCTAAGCGTCGGACTATATTAATCGTTATTATCTAAGCTTAAACATCTTAAGCTAGTCCTAAAATGTTTTTATAAAAAAGATCGGCTTTGAATAGTTTACTATATTTACATTAAGGATGAGAACAAACATGTACAATTAATTTTATATCATCACGATAGTGTACTGTGTACACTACGGATTCGTTTGTATTGTGTAATAAGTCGTTGTATTCAAAGAAGTTATAACTCGTTTTTAAGTTCTGTTCATTCGAATTTTAAACTAGAAGTGATGACATATTTCTGTTTATCGCCCTCTTCAAACTACATTTAAAAATAAATAAACATGTTGCATTGTATTTATTATAAACGTTATCAATTCTACACAATATTTACTTAGAATATTGTTACATAATGTAACAATATTCTAAGTACATTCTTGTCCATAAACGAAAAAAAGGAATACAGTATATTAGCAATTCGTAAAAATGTTTAATTATCTATAAGATTATCATAAATCATGTATTTTTATCATGTATATAAGATGATATATTAGAATAAATACTTTGAGCATTCTTTAACATATTTTTACTTAATAAAAAATAACGTTGATTGTGCATTGAATATGAGTTGACTTCTTGTTTAGAAAATTAAAAAAAAAAGAGTTTAAAATAAGAGTAGAATGCTTTTGTTATTCTTTTTAGCAGTTTAAAACTTGTTGGACTTGTTTCTCTATTTATTTACGATAATACGTCACACAAGGTACTTTATTAGCTATATTACCTTATTTACGTAATGTAACAATATGTTTTGCTATTATTTTACAAAATGTCAATGTGTTTCATATATTTTTTTCTTATGGGCATGAATGTAGTATATTTAGAGTATACATATTAGTAAATATTGTGAAATATAAATAGAATGGAACATGTTTGTTTATTTTTGAATGTAGTCTGAAGAGTACGATAAAGTCGAATGTTAAAAATAGTTGTGGTTTCTTCGAATATGATAAGAACGAGTTACACACTACGGATCGTGGATAGTATATTATTAACGAATGGAAACGTTATATTCCATTCCTAAATAGAATTGAATGTCTTCCCTTCTTGTGTTTTGCGATGGACAAAATGTGGTGGGATGTCTCGTTTATCGTATGACGACTTCTTGACGTTACAAAAAAATAATCAAACAAAACTATTTTGTGTAGAAAATTTGTTGCAGATTATAAACAGGATATTACGATAATATACTGAACATTGTTATAAAATGTATATTTATTAAATAATAAATAAATACTTTACTTTATCATGAAGGAATTGTGAGAATGTATATTTAATACTTAAAATTTTAAATTATTAAATGGCGTTATATAAATCATAGTTTTAATTTCATATATCTAGAATCAGATATGCACGCAAGTATCCTAACGCTTGTACTAAACTGAAATATTTATTCAACTTACAGTGTAAACATGGGGCACGATTTACTAATGCAGAACAGTAAAACTGTGACAAAAAGAAAAATAAAACTTTATACTACGATTGTATAAATGGTTTCGGTGTAATCTTTATGATGAATGCTTTCGAATGTTTGAAACAATCAACTGACTGGCAGCCATTCTGTGACATCACTCTGACTGACTACCAAATAGAGGTTTTAGTCATAATGAAGAATAACGAGAATGCTGATGCTATTGGCTACGGGACGAATTAGTCATTTTGCATCCGAGATTGTCGATGTGTGTTGGAGTTAACTAACATTTGATTAATTCAACTAAAATATCCTCCAGTTTTTAAAGATCAGTATGAAAATAAGTCTGCGCAAATTCGTATTATGATATAACAATTCGCCCTATTGGTGATAAGGGCGCCGTGAACTTTCTGCAGGACACTAATAATTGAGTCTATGAAAGTGTTCTATCTTGTTATTCTTTATCTATGAACCGGACCGAACGGAAAGCCCAGTCTTAACTACTGTTGGTATCGAAGACAAACTCTGAGGAAGCTCACACGTACTACTTATACTTACTCAGCATAATCTTCGGATACCAACTTCGATTTCGGACTACTCGTAAATGCATAAGGAATTATTCAACACGCTGGTGGGATGTCTAATTATGTCTAACTATCGTAGTGGTTCGCATGATGGTGTGAACCACTACGAACGAACACAAAGTGAAATGTTCTCGTAATACATGAGAAAAACTAAGTTAGAACATCACTAATTGAAAGGTTTCTAACGCTAGTTGTGAAAAATTGCTCGGTCTACGAACTGATCGAACAGTCGCCGAAAGGGGACAAACTTTCAGTTCGTATCTACTTCGGAGCAAATGTGAACTTAGCCTAAAAATTAAAGCATTCATACCCAAGGTGCAAAAAGTTCGATTTAGATTAAACCTAAGCAGCCGACATCTTGCCGTAGGAAAAACTCGCGTTGTAAGCAGATTAAATATTTACATTAAAGGATTGTTTGGTTCCACATGAGTTAAAGTTGTTGCGCGAAAACAAAGTTGAAGTTTGTGCAAGCCAAAAAATTTGACTTCTGTAAAATCTTTTCTGTCAGTTATTTTTCATTTGTTTGGTCATGCAATTGACCGTGTAAGTTGACATTCCAACATGCTGGCACGCGATCTATCAGTCCGGTATGTCTGCTTTTTGTTTATCAACAATGTCGGTAAAAGAAAAATAATTCTTTACAGAATTTATTGCTAACCAGCAAACTAAAAGCTTGTATAAACTAAATTGAACATGTAAACAAGGTTACAACTGAGTTTCTTTCAGGAAGTTTGCATGCACAAGTCAGTTTGTTCAAATTGCATTAGCGAGCTTCGACTTCAACAATACAGAATATCGCTAGCAGAACTGTCTATTGTAGCACGTATTTTGCAATTGATATTGACATATCTAGGGTGTGCTTATTGTGCCGCAGTACCCTTTGATACGGAAACAATTAGTTTCGTTACTTTAAAATAAATATAATAATGCATATCGCACGACTTCAATGGCAGAAAAAATTTAAACCGACATTTCTTGGAAACAGCGAAAAGTGTGGGTTAGATTAAAGGTGCATGAATTCAAAATAATTGCAATTTCGATCTTTTCTAATGAATATAAGAAATGTAAGGATTTTATATATTTTCTGTTGTAATCAAGCCGAGTATAAATCGTACTTAATTTGTATAAATTATGTTCAATCTATCAATATCATTCAAAATTATCAATTTTCTATTGATATTTTATATTTAACAGTTTTAGTAAGGTAATGAAGAACGATTGATGTAAAAAGGCAATTCTCGGGTAGTTGAGTAACATTCTCCGAAAAACGACAAGGGGCACGGGTCTTTGTACCCACAAATCTACTTTGAGCAGCATGTGCATTTGGAAAGATTTACATATAGGTAGTGAAGAGTCTTAAAAATAAATAAAATCCCGAAGAAAATTGATCTAAGAAATATTTGAACCTCATTCACTCATCTACAAATAAAAAAATATTAATTAATATCATTGAAGCAAACTGATCGTTTTTACCCTATTTTTAACAAATTTCTTTACCTTTAAAACAACTAATTGCTCGAAGAGTATTCATACGCGTTCTTCTCTTAATTCTTTTTAATTATAATTTGAATACTTACAATTGCAAATTTTCATATTTTTGATATAAACTTATTGATCGATGAATTTATATCAAATGGGACGCCGTCATGCAACTACCTTATTTTAAAATATACGCGTCGTTATGAGTCATATTGTACACGGTTACATAATGCCTTTAGCCGATTGTCCTGACTCGCGTTTGCAGCCATAAAACTTTTCATAATTTTTCTGATTCTCCGTGACACAGTCGTGTACATACGGGCGCGTATTGCTAGAGAACCTGTATATAGAGAGTTAGTGGACAATACCATATTGGCAGCCATGTTTTAGCCGGAACGGTCGAATGCTATATGACTACAATTAGCTAATTATTATAGTGCAGGAAAAACTTATAATATTCTTACGATTAATTATCGCAAATTAGGTTATTTGAATTTAGATTTTACATTGTTCAGATAATAAAATTAAAAAAAAAAATTCACTTAAAATCTCCAATTTCGAGGATTTTTGAATATCGTGAATAGCATGAAAAATCAGAAAGATGGTTTAATATTACCTCGATCCGATATTGAATTACAGGTAATTAGGTCTAAAGCTAATTTCCGTGACTTTTTTTCTTCACTGTTAGAAATGTCCGTAGTAGCCAAATTATAGTCTTTTTTCGTAATTCTTTCGAAATTTTAGCAATTAGCGAATCGACTCGAAACAAAATTTACAAATGATATTTCTTTTTCCAAATTTCACTTAGAAATTTTTAAAATAAACCAAAAGTACAAGTGTTTTTTCGGTGGACGAGGCAATTTTCATTTCGTTAAGCTTTCCTGTTATAATCTTTGTCTTTCATTTTCATATATATTACATTGATTTTTATTTTATTTTTTTATTTTTTGGTTTTTTAACTGAATTACAGTAACAAAAATTACTTAGAAAGCAGGTATCAGACAATTCATTTAGGTATTATTTAAAATTGCTAGACCCAATTATAGGTGAGAAAGAGAAAATAAAAGTTTTTTTTATTAGTGAATAGGTTTTTCTTCCTAAGGTAGGAAAAATAGTTTAATTAATTTCGGTTGTTTAAGCTTACAGTTCTATTTAAAAACTACGTTAATATGGACATACTTTAAAAGGATTTTTGAATACATCATACAATTAAATTTTATAATCTTTGGAAGCATTTTGCTTTTACATCAGCTTTTTAATTTGCAGAAATGAAAAAATGGCCTAAAATAAATATGAAATTAACTCTTATCAATTTCTTTCTCGATATTTTCTACAGGGGGAATTTAGAAGTGATCAAGACTAATTGTAACACACCTATAAATATTGAAATTTTTACATTCACCAGAAAACTACTCATTTATATGCTAATAACCTTTATTTATCTGTATCTCAATATTATAAAAGTATTGTATTATAGTGCGTACGGTATTAATCCCAATACAGAAATTATATATCCTTGCTTAATATTCTTGCATGTGTACCTTTAACTTCGTCTGAACACTCCTGTCGTTTTTTATCTATTGTAAGAATATTTACCACTAGCTGTTACCCGCGACTTCGCCCGCGCGGATTTTGCAAGCGAACAACATTTTATATTCAGTATTTCAACAACCATAGTAATTGTTATATAACACCTACCGCTGGGAATCAAACGAACTGTTTTCAATTTGATCAATTTTCTGGAACGTTTACAGTCGTTCTATAATCGAACCAATATGCAATAACAAATTCGAATTTAAAACGGTTCGAATATTTGGTTAAAAAATCGAAATATATAAAAATATTTATAACAATGTCTGAAATGTTATCAATTTAATACACCTAAATACTCAATGAAGACTAAACGTTGTTGAAAAAAAAAATCGCATCTAAAATAGTACAGAAGCAGCTGTTCTTCAGGTTAAGCCTTAATGCTTCCCCCCACAAGGGAATTTCGAAAAATCCCTTTTTAGTATGCGTTTCCATGACGTACCCTAACTGTGTACCAAATTTAACCTCTAGGTTCAGCGGTTTGCTCTGGGCGATGATGAGTCAGGACAATTATTACATCAAACAGGCAAGATCAGTTTCTGTTTACAGTCGGAAATGATACTTGGGTACACACTTCTAAACACATTGTAGAACTATATGTCAAGATATGAAAAGCTTTTTACATTTAAGCAGAACATTATATTACTATGGTAAACTATGGAACTTGATAAGCGATGAAAAAGTTAATTTAAAACTTATTATTTGCCTAACTTTGTAGTTTACAAATCTCTTGCAAAGAAGCTCATAAACCAAATCAAACATTAAAGTTGTCCTGTTCAGAGGACTCTAGCTCCAACCCATAGGCCGATCGACACCAAAATTTGTGCACATACTATTCAAAGGATTGTAAAGTAAAATTTTTGTTCCAAGATTGTCCACTGCAGGGAAAATGGCGCCATTGCCTGTTCATCGCAGCTTCGACGGTTTCTCAGGTGATAGATTTTGCTAGATTGAACTAACGATCCAGTTGTCTTAAATTGCGTTATCATTTTCCTGATGGCCTAAGATAACATTGGTCAGCAGCCTAAGTTCTCACGACGGCGAAATTCGCGAACAGTAGTCGCAATATTACCAGGGTCTTTTTATTCTATGGCCTTCACCTTTTTACTTTCAATTTGTTCTCAAGCTCCAACAGAACAGAACAGCAGTTCAGATAGGTAAACCACGTACAACATGCAAGCATGATCATGCTTGTTACCTCACCCGAATTTTATCTCCAATTAGAATTTATAAAGTATTTGAGGTTGTTTAAATCAAGGGTGGGCAACCTTTTTTATAACATGGGCCAGAATAAATTTTACGCTTTTCCCGCGGGCCATATTAGTTAATTGACACCTTGTGACCTGTAAATTTTTAGTCTGCAAATATTAAATAAATAAATAAATAAAAAGAAATTAATTACTACAGTCGACCCCCCCTATAACACTGTTGATTATTCCGTTTTATATGAATTCCATGTTGTATGAGTCACTTAGATTTTACAAATGCGTGTGCCGGGCTGTGAACGGCTCACCTATTTATAAAATCTAAGTGACTTTAAAGACAATAAAAACAGCACTATGTAGTTGGATACGACAGACATTACATTTTCTAATTGCATAGCTTTTGCACATAGATTTTCTTGATGGATGATGCGATGAAATATAAATAATTTTGAAAAATTCTGTTCTCCCATTTTTTGTTTGAATAAGGAAATGACTCCCTTATTTTTTCCTGTCATTGCTGCCGCAACACTTCAGAAAATAATATTCAATTTAAACTAGACGAATTACATCGAAAAATATTTATTTATAATTTCTTCTAAGCATCTCGCGGGCCGGATAGAAACTCTTCGCGGGCCGGGGGTTGCCCACCGTTGGTTTAAATTAACTACGGTAGTAAAGAAACAAGGGGAAGCTACACTAAGCAATGAAGTAACAGTATAATGACTTTGTTATGTTTTATAATTCACGCAAAATTAGGTAACAATTTATTGAACATGTGATAACATTCGAGCATTTTTAGTAGTAACTTTCGGTCGTTAACAGAATTTTTTTCTCTTGTAAAAAATGAAGCGTGCAAGCGATGTAGAAGTGAATAATTTTAGTCGTTAGCAAAGGTCTGTGTGAGGTGAGTTCACAACCAATTTGCAAGATGTTCAAGCAACCGTCATTCAAAATCTCATTGATTATCATAAAGTACACGTTTGTTTGTTGTAAGTTACGCAAAGATTTTAAAACAATGGATTATAAAAAAAACAAGCAATTTATGTAATGCCTGTATTGGATGGCATAAAAATCCTTTCGACTTTATATCTGTTAATGCACTTTTGACAGTGGGAAGAGGATCCTCGTTGATAATAGCATCTAAAGTTAAGCAGAAAAATTGCAGGGAACATTTCCCTGTATGTTGTTGGTGTGCTGTCTATTGTATGGTGATATTGTATAATAGCGCCGAACGGTGGACTATAACAAAAACCGAGCAGAAACACAAATATTAAAGACAACGTCGGGAATCACGCTAGGGAGAAATATACAAGACAAATATATGATTTTTACAGTTATTATTTTTGAATGTCAATATTAATTGTATAATATTAAGTTAGTTTTATCATCTTTATAATAATTAATAACCACTAATGTACACTTGTGTATTATTTATTGTATAACTTGATTGTAAATTGTTGTAAATTTAAATTGTAAAATTGCCATATGCACTGTCCTTGGTATTGTATAAATTATGTATTTATATTTTAAAACAACCAATTGAAAAGCAGGCAAATTTATAAAATAAAAATTAATGAAATTACTAAAAAGATTAAAATAAATTTAAATTTGATTATCTTTTCAGCGAAACAACAATAAAACATTTTATTATTTTATTTTTTAAAAACAATTTATTAATTTATTATTAGTTACGTCACCAAAGAAAAAAAGGTTGCAATTATTAAAAAAATTGTAATTAGGGTTTCAAACAGGGCTGTGGAATCGGAGTGTACATGAGGCGCAGACGAATTTGAATTAAATGGCCCCATGTACTGTACAGTACAGTGTTGACTTGAGATATTTTTCCTATAAAAAATTGGTTTGGAGCCAATATAGGAGATGTTAAGCAGGAGAAAAGCGCCTCTCTCGTCCTCCTCCACCTCCTCCTCTTCCACTTCCCTTCGAGTGATTCGGGTGCTTGCGAAAGATGTTGAGCGGAAGTCGCCTACACCCGACAAGAAACGGGCGGTTGTCATATCTCCGAACGAAAGCACCTCGTCTCTGGTCGAGTACCTGGAACGATGATATCCGGAAGTTGCGGAATGGACGAAGGAGAGGAGGTCGCGCGAGGTAGGACTCGACGGACAGGAGTCAAAAGAAATCCGCCGAGGTTATCTTCCACCGAAGTCAACTTTGCCACGCGCAAATGACCTTTCACCCGACTACGACTTAATGAATTGGACTCGACTTTTCATTCGGCTTGGTTCCTTTCCTTTCCAATTTACGGACAGATACTTCGGCGCCGTCCCAGGACTCGTGCTTCCACTTCCATTAAATTAAAGTGTACAGAACAACGACGGTGTGATGTCTATCGTCGCAAAGTGACGCCGAAAACACAAAGCAGTGTTTCTTCAGTTTAAAAACTCTTGTTTAAATGACTATAACAGGCCGAAGCGACTTATATTTTACAGACATTTACACTGTATATCAACAAATGGTAGATAGTGGCCACTTGTATGCACTACAAGTCAATGTTAAATTTTAATAGAAAATGAAAGAAAACTAATCGTAGTCAGTATATGTGCAAACCTGAATAATGACTTCGAAAATTAAATTTGTAAATAGAGTTATCTTACTTGTAAAACATTTTTATATATTTAATAAAACTTAATACGAGATTCGATATTTATGAAAACAAAATATTATAAAACTACCAGGGCTGTGGAGTCGCGTAAAAATCTACCGACTCCAACTCCGACTCCGACTACGACCAGGGGCGGACTTGTTACCGAAAGACCCCCCAGAAATTCTGATGTCACCACGTGACCTCAGAATAAAAGATTCAATAAATAGAGTTCTAATAAAGATAGACCGTAGAAACTTTTTATTCCAAAGCTATAAGACTCCTCTAAGTAATATATAAATATGTATTCGATAATTTTTACTTTTCCGGCTGTTATATATAACAGAGGAAAAGTGTAGCGCTCGGTCAAAAAATGACCCCTCCCAAATTTTTACATTTTTGGACTCAAGACACCGTAAAATTTCAAGATATGCAAAAGATTCGAGGTTTTTTCTATATGTGTGGATGTTAGACTGTGTGAGGGGCAGTGGCGTAGCGTGGGTGTCATCCGCCCGGGGCAGAGGAAAATTTCGCCGCCCCCTTATTTAGGTATCTCAATTTAAAAGACTAAAATTCAGTTTCGTCACAGAATAAGTAATGAAAAATTCCATGCTAGTATTGCCATCTTTTTAAAATCGCTGATCCGGACGGCAGGTGAGGTTTGTTCGAACAGAAGTTCCTGACGCATGCGCAATGTCATTTTGCAATGAGAAGAATAACGTGCAGTGCATGCCGATCCTAAATCAGTTACAGTTAGCGATTAGGGAGACTTGGATAGGAGTAACGCAAGTGACCTAGCTCTATTGGATACTGGAGATGTATGTGATTACGAATGAATCGTACAAGCAAACAAATAAAGAAAAAAAAGAGGGTCGACAGGTTGCGCACGATATCCCCGAACGGCGAGTCGGACTCCCACTATTCCGTGCTCATTTCAATCGGTCCGAATCGTAGGTGGACGAAAATATGAAATAAAATGGTTCAAATTCTTACAATATATTATTATTATTTATTGTGAAATTTTGCCGCTCCCTAAAACGTAATTTTGCTGCCCCCTAAAAAGTTGTCCGGGGCGGGCCGCCCCTGCCGCCCCCTTTTCGCTACGCTACTGGTGGGGGCATGATTTTTCATGCCCCTCACCAGTAGCGTTTACCAGTTCACCCTGTTTGAAGTCTAATAATTTCTGTAATCAGAGTGGTCAGCATCGGAGTCAGATGGTTTAACACAGGAGTTAGTTATTAAGCGTCAAAGTGGTTGAACTAAATCGTGTCCCCATATACATTCTAACGTCTTAGGTGAGAACATCTTAACGAGTTTTACTGTACTATTATAAAATGGCAAAAGAGCTTACTTTGAGGGTAGAGACGAGTTTTATTTTATTATTATTATTTTTTAAATTTTGAACGCTAATAACGAGTAAAATATTCATTACGACCTTTAATTAACCAAATTAACCTGTCGACCTTTAATTAAGAACCAAAATTTAATAGTATTAATGCCCCTTTATACTCAAGCCAAAGTGCCACATTTCGTTTCTTAAACTTTACCCATTCTGAGACATTGTTTAATATCTCAGAACAGAAAATAAAGAAATTAAACAAATTAGACGTTAACATACATGTGTGTGCGAATTTTTCCCCTTTTATTGACTTTTTGAGGGGTTCGAGAGGTCTCCAAACGTGTAATTTACAAAAAAAAACTTGGAGGGTTAAATTTGACACGATTCCAATACTTTTCCGTTTTATATACATAACAAGTTGGTAAGTAAAAAGGTGTCGGAGTCGGCGGATTTTTTGATGACTCCGACTCCGGCTAAAACACCAAAAACGCTACGACTCCGATTCCGACTCCGACTCCACAGCCCTGAAAACTACATTTTTAGATTCGTTTATAATTGTAGGAAACAAATTAAAACTTTTTCTTGTCTCCGGACCGAAATTGTCTTGTATGGAAATGGGTGCACTGAATTCGAAAATGAGCATGAAAATGCTCTATCACGCAAGGTTTAGCTGTTACAACTATATTTCAGTATGTTGAGAAATATATACAATGAAGATGCGGTGACGTAGAAGGGATTCTGTGTTATTTTCACTGTTGCTTTCTTTTTTGAGAGTACAGCGATAATCCTTGAGCATGGCTGGTCCCTGCTAACGAAATTTAATTTCAGAAAAGGTCTGATGTTGCCCGTTTATCGATCGCGTCACTCAAGTTGTGTGGAAATACGTCGAGATAAGATATGACTTATAGTAACACCATTGTCTATGACACCTGAAATTCGTGGTTATTTCCCAGGAATGCAGTCACCAGTTCTGAAATATGATCTCAAAGAAAATATATGTTTAATAAATAAATTGTTTTCTATAAAAGTCTTGAATTTTCATTGAACATCCCCCATCTTTTACTAGCATGTCCCCCGAAAATATTTTTCTCCAGTTGGCAACTCTCCCATTCTCCCTCCTTCCTTCAAAGCCACTTCGGCTACTCTACATCATCCGAAGATCACCGACCACTTTATCTTTTCTTTCAATCGAGCTGTAATTCTAGGGAGGAGCATCCAGGAGGAATCGAAGAGTGAAGACTATCGAAAGTAAAAAACGGTGGCTTCGAACCAGAAACTCCCAGGAGGTCACTCCGAGCGTTCTGGTGTTTTTATCAGGATTGGAAGACGACCGAAGGAAATCGGATCGGAGGAGAGCGGCCGGTTCCAGTCGCTCCCGGCGCCGACCGCTCTCGGGTTTCGTGATGCCGCCGGGTACCGACGTCACTCGTTCGTCATGGAGACGGTGGTGGTGGCGGCTGTGGTCGTCCTGTCGTTGGTGTTCTTAGGTTCGCTTCTATCCGTCGTCTTACTTTGTCGTCGCAAGTATCGCGGCTCCTGGCCCGACGCCGGGTGAGTCTCGTTTCTCTTTTCGGTTATTCGACCTTTCCCCGATCTGCGGACAGTCCGGTAAACGTCCTCCGTGCCTTTCTCTAATCCGTGGATTAAACTGTTACAAATAGTCCTCGCAATGTGTTATACGCCTCTTACTACTTTACCTAACTCGACAGACCGAAATAGAATTGATTTTAAAACGATTTCGGCTGGGTGATCAGCCAAAACTGTATGGATCTCATTTTCCCCAAAGAAATCGATATTAAGAAATTCCCCACGTCGATACGCCGATATCTGATCAAAACGTAAAGTAAAACTAAATTTTAAATTAAGAGTTTTAATTGACTAGTGATGGGATTATAATTGGGTCATTCGCTTAAAGCGTGACAAGTCGATGTTTACTTTAACCTTCTCTTTAGTTTTAACAATGTATTTCTTACTTAAAATAAGACGGTCTGTAATAAAGATTTTCATTCAAAATTCTTCTGTAATCGTTAAGAAAATATTCTAATTGAGGCCATATCATTATAATGTAGCTTTATGCAATGTCTCCGGTTATTTTAAGACGCTTTCTCAGTTTTTAACAGAATTTACAGGTTCAAATTCGTCTTTCTTTCGAAATAATTGTGATGTCACGTTTATGTTTAATAAGCAGCTATCGACCAATATTGTTAGACAGAGGTTTTCGGATCATAAAGTAAATTTTCAGCATGTTTAAAATTTTCTCGAATTAAGGAATTTTATTTTCTCCAATAATAATATTTGCATAGAAATGTTTTTAATTTCAAGGCTTGTAACTTATTACAAAACTAGCCCCCGCCACGCCTTGTTGTGGCTCAAAATGTATAACACTTCCCCAGTGGGGGAAAATTTTTCGAAAAATTTTTTCTTAGTGTACATTCTGTTGACGTATCCTATTAAAATGCAATCAAAAACGCAAAAACCCGCATCTAAAATAGTATAATAGAAGCCAAGTTTTTCAGAGTAAGCCTTAATCCTGTCTCTCTCCCCCGCGGGGGGAATATCGAAAAATCCCTTCTTAGTGTACATTCTGTTGACGTACTCTATTAAAACGCAATCAAAAACGGAAAAAACTGCATCTAAAATGGTATAAATAGAAGCAGAGTTCTTTACGGTAACCTTTTCCGTAAGGCTTACCGTAAAGAACTGTCCATCCCCCATGTTTAACGGAATAATATATAGCCTATGTCCACCCTGAAGTTCCATTCTAAATATTGGTGAAAGAATTTTTGAAATCGGATGAGTAGTTTCGGAGATTACCTGCTGCATACAAACTAACATACATACAAACATTACCTCTTTATAATATTAGTATAGATGTTTTTAATAATTTATTATTAATTATATTTTATAATCTGAAAACTTCAAAGATACAATATTACTTGTATGTTGTTTGGAAATAAGCACAAATTTGCTAGGGAGAACTTATCATACAGGAACACTTTTTCGATGCAAAGAGATTTCCTTTTCTATTTTTTTTGGGGGGCCATATGCCCCTCTTTAGTCCTTATCACATATAATGATAAAACTTGTAACTTTAAAAACTTTAAAACAATTAAATAAAAACAATTAAAAACCAATAAAAACTGGTCTTTAACCAGTTTTTATTGGTTTTTAATTGTTTTTATTCCTTTTATTAGTCAATTTTTTCTATATTTCATTAAGATTTATTTTTTAATTTTACAATTTTACTAGTTTTACCCTACGTTTTTAACACAGTTATTGCAGTTGTCTCCATTAGTTAAATTACAGTTTTATGGCCCGAAATGCATTTCCTTTTATAAAAAATAGAAAAGAAAATCTCTTTCCATCGAAAAAATGTTCCTGTATGATAAGTTCTCCCTAGCAAATTTGTGCTTATTTCCAAACAATATACAATCAAAAGGGAGAACAGCAAGAAATTAAGTACCATACAATAGTTCACTTTTTAAAATTATCATCGATAATCGTTATTGTCGGTACTCTCGACGCAAACCAATTTGACCCACTAGAGCAGTGTTTCCCAAACTTTTTTAGGCCATGCCCCACTTTAACATTTCTAAAATCATCATGTCCCCCCATAGATAATTTTAGTTATAAAATTTATTTTTGTTTTTTTTTAGTAATATGAATGATAATTTTAAAGCGATTTCTTACAACTGTTGTCAAAACAAAGAAACAAACTTTTAATAAATAAAAAAATAATAGATTTTAAAAACTTACTTTAATGTGATTTGTGGACTTGATGCTTTTTACACAGCGATTTTATATCTGGTTCAAGCTTAGTTAGCTTAAGTCTCAAATCTCCACGTTGTGTTATATCCAGACGATTTCTTTTTTTAATCAACAAATCACTCACAGCACTAAAGCCACATTCAGCTAGATATGAAGATGGAAACGGTAATAAGAGTTTTCTTGCACATTTTGTGGTATTGGGGTATTTAGCCTCTGTTTCATCGCAAAGC
>NW_019384604.1:510298-522156 GCF_000671375.1 Centruroides sculpturatus | reverse complement strand
TTAGATATTCCTCTGAATATTGACGAACTTTCTTTTTTGTTGTTCCACTCATTTTTTATGGGCTAAAAAAATAATAAAATTTTGTAAAAATAATTCAATGTGACAGAGTAAACGTAAATTTAGAAAAAATTGTTTTTGTGTAGATATAACACATTTTGCCGCAAGTGATACTTGGGATAAACGCAAGCCCTGAAGATTCCAGCAGACCAGATTGCAAGATTTTAATACTTCTGGACTCCTTTATCAAAGACACTGCTATTAGAGATATCTAAACTAACAAAAAAGGCACAATTAATTAGTTTTTAAATATTATCAATAGTTTTACAGTTTAAAAACTTATATAAAAAGCTAAATGGTTAAAAAATAAACATAAATTATTCAATACGTAAAAATTATATTTCTACAACATGTATTAATTAATTCATTTAATCATATAAATGACAGACAATTATGACATATAGGTGTTAAAAATATTAGAGTTAATTTTTTAGAAAAAAAATTGTGCAAAAACGTTGTTACTTAGCGACTTTAAAAGATACAAGATTTCTGCGACAAGAGATACAGCAAAGGGAAACGCTGAAAAGTTCACTTGCGGACTCTAATAACATAGTTTAGGTTTTGATACCATCTTAAAAATGCTTATTAATAATTTAAGTCCTCTATTTAGAAAATTTTCTTTTTCATATTCTTTGTCACCTAAAGCGTTGCATTAAAAAAGCTCATAGCGAAGGGAAGAAATTATGTCATGTCAATTCTCAAATTGCCCCCTCCAACCATCAAATTGCCCCCCTGTGGGGCGTACGCCCCACTTTGGGAAACACTGCACTAGAGGGACCTTCCCAAAACCAAAAAATGTTTTATGACCCTTTGTCTTCATTTGTTCCTTTGTTCGGACTACTATCTGTCGACACGTACGGACGTTCGTCCTACTGTTATGTAAAGACTTATACATTAAATCCTTGATTAAACGAAGATACCTTAACCAATACAATGTTTCGTCTCCGCTGATTCCGGATTAACGACAATTATCGATATGCGACTTGTGGAACATTTGAATATGTATGTTACGTGTATATTAGTTTGTCAACGTACAGGCAACATCTAGGGCAAAAGAATGTTTCCTGCATTGCACAAGTGTACGTGGTGATGCATGCTTTTTTAAACTCTCCTCTAAGTAGGCACTACGAGGGGCCTCTTTTCAGTAAGCCTATTACGGGTTCGGCCAGGCCCACAATGGGGCGGCTGGATGATGAGGGATAAAACCCGACGTACAAGGACGGACCACTCCGGATACAAGTGTCTCCAGAGCGGTAGGCTGCCACCTTAGCCGCTTGGCCATCCGACCATCTATAATTTATTATTATATTAAAATTTCCAAACGGCAGAGCGAGACGCTAGTTCTTGAATCTCGAATTAACTTGTTCTCTTTGGAAAGAGCTCCTAAAAGTCACGTACAAATACTTAGCGCAAGTTCTCGGAAAGAACGAAAACCTTTTAGAATTGAATTGATATTACTATAAAAATGAATGTAACCGTGTGACATTTGTCTGATATAGTCAAAAGAAAACACCTGAAACCTGTTAAAAACAGAAAATTTCAAAACAAAAGCATTTCGTACTGTGCGATTCCGGTTTACACAGGTTTTACTATACATTCATATCTCGCTAATGGTAGGTTAAGGATCCGTATAATAAATACCATCTTCCTTTTTCTTTTATTTGGCAGTGCATATAAAGCTTAAAAACATATTTATATTTTTTACGCAAATAGCACTAAGCATTAAAAAATGCAAAAGTAATAAATGAAAGAAATCACCCCAAATTTTTGGGGTGATTTCTTTCATTTATTAGTTTTGCATTTTTTTCTTTCATTTATTACTTTTGTTTAAGTAACATGAAATTGCTATACTGGTATTTGAAAAAAGACATATTAAAACGAAGACTGTTAAAATGATTTTCCATTTAAGCAAACGAGTAGACAATTTTTAACTGGAATTTTTCTTATTAAACTTTCGAATAACGAAAATAATCTAAAATTATACAAGCGATTATTTATTGTGACATCGTTACAATTCCAGGCTGCTTGTTCATATTTTTAATTTATTTAACTTAAAATATATGCTCTCCACTTCAAATTAGTAGTGGCTTGCCCCTGTACCTCATACTTTTCCTTTAACAATATAGTCGAGTTAGTCATCTAACACTTTTCAAGGAAAAGTTTTTGAATTAAAATAACGTGACTTCCGATTTGAATCAGAAATTCTTATATAGTTAATCGGGGCTTTCTGTTCCTTATGATTTCCATATCTGGTCTCGTCTTTTATCTAATTAACTCCATTCTTGATATTAAGGGAAGACAGCCGGATGGACGACAGTGGGAATTTATGGACTACAATTTTTCAAATTGCAGCCCAACAATAAATAAGTAGTAAAGAATTCACTATATATAGTGGTAGCATTTGTCTTTTCAAGACGAATGCTACCACTGTATATAGTGCAGTGGTAGCATTATACAGTGCTACCACTGTATAATGCTACCACTATATATAGTGGTAGCATTATACACTATATATAATGCTACCACTATATATAGTGGTAGCATTATACAGTGGTGGTGAGAGCTTGGGGTTAATCTCTCACCACCTCGCTTCTCCATTGCGAGTCTGGACGAATTCCTAACGAATACGTTAAAAAGTCCTCTAATTGCCCGTAGGATGACAAGAATAGATTCGTAAACAAGTTGGAATTTTAAAAAGACGCATTTGTTTTTCATAACGTAGTTTATTAATTTTTATAATATAGATATATAGAATAATACAATACTTGTACAAACATTATGCCGAGGAGAAACTGAACGGGGTACAAAATTAATTCTAATTTTATATATTAATAGTTCTTTAATTCTTCCTAAATGGAAGGGGTTAGACTCGAATAGTCCCGTGTGTGCAGTTTTGGAAAAGAATACAAAATATACATCAATCACCAAGCGTTCTACCGATGTAAATTTATAATTTATTAAGTACTCGGGGCATTATGAATTTCAGAGTAGACGACCAATTGGTGAAGGACGATACCGAAGTAGAATTAGACGACGTCCAATCTCGATTCGATATAGACAGCATCTTGGCCGACGATCGATGGATAGACGATGCCACGTAAGTCCGAATACAGTTTATATCTTTCTATTTGTCGCGAAGATATTGCTAATTTAAATACAAATTTTAATGGTTTGTTCAAGGGGCTTAATCCCGCACTGTTTAGCCATTTTGAAAAAATGCCGTCGTTTAACCGAAAATTTAGTGGCTATGACAAGTATCAGCAAATCTGGCAAGCAGTTAGATGAAATTGTAGAAGTGGCTAAAAGAATCGGACCGAGAATCGACGATGTGGTTCAATCCATGTATCCTCCTCTAGATCCTCGACTTCTGGAAGCCAGGTAAAAATTATTTTATTCTATCGATACGATACCACTTTCGAAACGGAGTCGGAATTTTAGTCTATTTTCGTGTGTTTAGACGATATCATCGGCACAAATTTGTCATTGCCTTCGAGCCGCAGCAATCGGCGCTAATGCCGTCCAGAGCTTGGATAGGGCTGGGATTTAGCGGGCCATTTTTACCATGTTTTAACAAAATGAAGTACGTAGAATGTCTCTTTAATAATAAAAAGCAGTCTTAAAGATTTGTTAGTAAACAGCATTAATTTATAGGAATGGAAACAACTATGGACCTCGGTTTTCTCTGGGGAAATATCTCTCGACGGCCATGATCGACAGTGAGTATTGGATGAGCGGTGCCAAACGATGTTTCGCTTGGAACTTGGCGCGGTAAATGAGGAAATCCGTAGATTTGTATAAGCGCTTCGCATAAAAACAGAAACGAGAACGAATAAAATGAATGAAGTTCTATTTAACTTTTTTGCCTTTCTGGAAGCGTTTAGCTAAACAATTAATTAAGTACAATTTAGAGACGAAGCGTAAGCAGCCGATATCTGTCGCTTTCGACTAAAACACTCCATTCCCGCTTCGTTTAAACGGCCGTGCTTCAATGTGAGTATACGTATCGGTACGTGAAATTCCTCTGTTTTGACAATATCACACTCTTTCGTTGTTATCCACTTCACCTGAGGATTTTTCTTATTTTGAGGATTATAAAATATTTTATTTAAATTTTCATTTATATTTGAACGTTTTTCTCCTAATCTTATTTGATATTATATTTTTGTCCGCTTTTTATCCAATGATATTTTGCGTATGTCATTCTAGTCTTGTTAATAAAATACTTCAGGCATACAATATCTTTGTTTATTTTTTATTTTATTTATATTTTTTGTACTAATTATAGGGCACATTTACAGATGTGCTGCCTTAATTCTTTCAGTCACTCATTTGGCATTGGTTTCCAGAGTTGTTTGCAGGGTACAATCGGATTATCGTTGGATAGAAGAAACATTGTCCGAGATGGAAGAACACGTGCAGGTAAAATTCAAATTTCATTAAGCTTGTATCTTGTGTTGAATTAAATAAGAAAATTGCATATTAAGACATTTTACTTTAAATATTTTTTGGATTTTTCCATTTTCCAATCATCTTAACTTTATTGACTGGGAAACATAAATTAGAAAATTTTGAACTTTCATGTCGTGTGATGCACAACTATTATAACAGAACGTAGGGCTTTTTAAACTCTTTCCGCCCTACGGCCATTAAGTGGGCCTTGCTTTAGCAAGACTATTATGGGATCAGCCAGACCCACAACCAGGCCAGGCGACCGGTGGTAAGACGCGGAGACCAGACATATTCGGACGAACTAACTCGAAATATTCCTGGAGTTTTACGACTTGTCCGGTTTCCATCCCGGGTTTCCAAAGCAGTAGATTGCTACCTTAACCGCGCGGCCATCCGACCGTCAGCTCATTTAAACTAATGGTTTTGGATGTTATGTTCAACGCTCTCATCTATTGGTGCATATCACGTGGTCTACTCCGACGAATGTCGATGATTTGTTTTGTTTTAGTTTGGTATGGTTTATTTATTTACGGCAAAGCGACACGTAGACAATCTGCCTAGAGGAAACCTCCCGATGGGATACTGGCCCTTATTTAGGTGTTACTAACGTGAAGAAAACGCGGCAAACCCCACGTGGCCAGCCCGTTGGTGAGGCGCAAACTCGCGATCAACTACCAGTATTCAGTGGTTTTGTCCACTCGGCAACTGGTAGGCGATGATGCTTTGTATTGCGAATGTAAGACGTCATAGCTTCTAAGGCCTGATTTACGTGAAGTGTAAGCAGCTGACATCCATCGAGCAAAACTGTCAGTACAACTATAGAATAAGTTGATAACACCAAAACTAATGATATAAGACAAAAAAATGAACTAAATTGAATAATGAGATTCAATATACGGAATAAGCAGACGTTCGAAATCTCGGAGCACTGAATAACAGTCCTAGGCAAGGACGATTCCAAAGTGAAATCATCGCGCTCAAACGTGTTCGTAACATCCTTTTAAAAGAAACTCTGCTCGTTGGCGGAGAGCCAAAGCGATGGTGTCCACTTCGATATTAACACAAACTTAGATCCATCATCTGTCGATTGCTTCATTGTCTATAAAAGTTTTACGTTCGTCTTCCTCGGTATTGCAGTGGGATAATGTTGGCAGATTTCTTCGACTGGATTAAAGGACGTTTAAAAATAATTACTGCTATCACTTTATTCATCATTACTGCTATCATTAAATGTTTAATGGTTTTACCATTAAATATTTTAAATTTTAATTTAATTTAAAATTTAAAATATTTAATGGTAAACCATAGTTTTCTATGGGGAAGGATACGGATTGACATATAGGTATATTCAATTGATATATCAATGGATCGATATATCAGCATATTCAAAATGTGGGATATTCGAAATACAGAATATTCTGAATATTAACACCTTATTGCAGTCATTCCAAACGTAAAGTATTCAAAAAGTAGAATATTCAATGTATAATGTATAGTCATATATTTGTGCAAAAACTGCCATCACGAAATACTAACATAGAAAAATGAAAATAACAAACAAATTGTGTCCTTTCCCGTTTCAATAAAAGACAAGAACAGTTTAGCTAAAATAAAGAATCGTCCTTTGATGTAAAAAACGTACAGCAATCCTAAATGGGGCTGACCTCACAATACAGTAGACCCCCTATAAAACGGGTTCATATAGTTCGGATTCCTATATGACGGCGAAAAAATTGCGACCGTATTCATATAAACACGCTGAAAGAGACTCGTATAATTCAGTAAAACGTCATCGCCGACTCATGTCGCGACAGGATTGGTCGAATCTAGACCAATAGTGGATATTGCACAAACCGTTGAGTTTAAACGAGCAGCGGACCTACTAAAAACCATTTATTATTTAACGTCCATAAAAATTACATTTATGTTATTGATGTCTCCAAAGTTCAGCAAAGTTTTCGCAGAAAAATAACTTATCAGGAAGTGCGCAAGCGCCATTCGATGCATCGTTCCACGGAGAAAACAAGCTTAAGCAATGGCGTCGTCGAACACTCGGTAAGTAATCCTACAATTTTTTGTTTATAGCATAGTTTATATGGCTTATTCCCAAAAAATTATACATATTTTGGGAATGTTGAGTCGAATTAGTCGAATCGATTAATTTTATGGAAGAAAACCTTTTAAACAGCCGTAGTCCGTAAACTGCATACGTGCTGGGCTTTGATTGGCTCATGTATTTAAGGACTCGTATAAAATGGATTTCATAAAAACTGGGACGTATCTACCGTGTTATAGGGGGGGTCGACTGTATTAAAGACAGTTATTTAGTTAATTATCAAATACTCCAATTTAACAAATAATATTAAAAGCTAATATACAGTAATATCAATCTTATAAGCATTCTCAATTCGTTTCATCGTAATCATTTTCACTAAATCATCAATTAAAATGTTACTAGTTTTTCTCTATCACGTAAGGTTTTTCTACAAAACCATTTTTATTGGATAAATGATGCTTTATTCGCATATTTCGCACCCATATTGGTGACACGTTTCAGTAGCCGTAATTTATTTAATTATGTTGCTAAATGCATTGAGTTCAGAAACAATGGCCACCTAGAAAACAATTACAACCTGGCATAAAGAATATTGTGAGGAGCAACTTGGTGAACCCAAAGAAAGAGCTGTTGCCACCCCTGCATATTAAACTGGGATTAATGAAACAGTTAATAAAGGCTTTACGAAAGGATAGAGACTTTTTTGTATTTATGCAAAAAGTTTCCAGCTTTGTCCGAAGCAAAACTAAAAGGTGTATTCACAGGACCTGATATAAGGAAATTAATATCAAATATAGTCAACCCCCTATAACGCGGTAGATACGTTCCGCTTTATAAGAATTTCGCGTTGTAGGAATCCTTAAATGCATGAGCCAATCACAGCCTGACACGTATAAAGTTTACGCACTACGGCTGTTTGAAAGGTTTTCTTCCATAAAATTAATCGATTCTAGACTAATTTCACTCAACATTTCCAAAACAAACACGTATAATTTTTTGAGAATAATCTGTATAAACTATGCTATAAACAAAAAATTATAGGATTACTTACCGAGTGTGCACCGTTCGACCACGCCATTGCTTAAGCTTGTTTTCGTCGCGGAGCAGCGCACCAAACGGCAGGCGCGTTTTCTGATAAGTTATTTTTCTGCGAAAAATTCGTTGAACTTTGGAGACATCATTAATAGAAATAATTTTTATGGCCGTTGAATAAGAAATGTTTTTTTCACAAGAAATTTATAAAATTACAGTACTGTATTAGACTTACAGTTCCTAATTTAGGCCTATATACTGTACAGACGATAGTAAACTCAACTTACCCGCCTAAACTCTCCGTAGCATGTAAATAGTTCGGCTGCTCGTCCACTATTGGTCCAGATTCGACCAATCCTGTCGCGACACGAGTCGGCGATGACGTTTTACCGCACTTTACGAGTCTCTTTTAGCGTCTTTATACTAATACGGTCGCAATTTTTTCGCCGCGATATACGAAATTGATAATTTTTTTCGCGTTAAAATAAATGAAAACACTATTATACATATGCATTAGGGCCAGTCAAATGAAAACGAGACAGATGCGAAAAAAGTAAGTAAACTGTTTATTATTTCAAAAGTAATTGCTATAACTTTTAATACATTTATCCCACTGTGAGACAAGATGGCCAATGTCTTCATAGAAAAATGTTTGCGGTTGCCTACGGAACCATGATTGTACCCGGCGTGCACCTTTTCGTCCAAAGCAAATTGACGGCCACGAATGTCTTTCTTCGAGGCTCCAAAAATATGGAAATCGAACGGGGAAAAATCGGGGCTGTATGGGGGATGTGTATGGACTAAGCTGCAGAAGTTCCCAGCGAAACTTCTGCAGCGTAGTCAAAACAACCTTCGTAACATGTGGGTGAGTATTATCCTGCAACAGAATGATGCTGTCTGTCAACATTCCTGGGTGTTTGGATTCGATGGCACGCTTCAATTTTTGCAAAGTTTCTTTGCACCGCTGTGCGTTAATTGTGGCGCCGTATTCTAGAAAGACAACAAGCAGTGGGACTCCATAGTGATGTTGTACACACACACACGACTCGCCAACCTCACTTCGAGCATGTCTAACAGACAAATGGCACAGCGGTGAACGTTCACGCTGTTCCTTCCTGTGTTTTATTAGTTGAAATTTGCAAACCTGTGTGATTATTGTAGATATTTTATTAAATGTTAGCATGTAGATGAAGTGGCACAATCGCTAAAGATTTTGTTAAAGATGAATTTAATAGGATTTATCTTTAAAATACAGCTTAGTCCATACACACCCCCATACAGCCCCGATTTTTCCCCGTTCGATTTCCATATTTTTGGAGCCTCAAGTGGAAGCTGCAAAACATTTAAAAAGAAATATAAATAGTTAGTATATTACTCGTAGGATGTACCAGTACAGTATTTCGAAGGTAGTATTGTGTAACTCTTTTCCTCTAATAAATATTTTCTTATTAATACATACTCCGTCTCAAAATTTATTGACTGAAGGGAATGTTTATTTTTTTAACTTTTTGCTCTGGAGTAAACAGTTATAAAAAATAAAAATAAGTAGAAATATATTATTATATCTTTTAAAAATAATTTATACATTTATTAATTTTGATGATAATTTATATTATCAGATTCTGAGAGAAGCGGGATTAGCAGTTGAAGCTTTTATGAAATCTCAAGCGAATTTTAATCCAAATGGTATAGAACATCAACAGATAAGTCCAACTTGAAGTATTCAGCTAATAGTGTATATCTTGATACGTTTTAAGAGATTTTAAAATAGCTGTCAAATTGACTATTCAAACATTGTAAATTGAATTATATGTAATCAATTATTTGTTTAATTTTTCATAATTTTGTACTAGATCCGGTTTTAAATATAGGCTATATTATTTAATAAATACAAAATATTTCTTTTGATTAGTCTAAGAGTGTATTTATCTACTATTTTTGATTCTTTCCGTCCTATGGACACTATTAGAGTATTTTTTCCAATCCCATCATGGATTTGGAAGGCCCATAACAAGAGCCAGTTGATGGTGATGGACTGGTTCCGACATATCTAGGACAGACCGTCTCAAAAAAATTGATGAAATTTTTCCACCCACCGGATTTAATCCCGAGTTTCATAGAACGGTAGACGTGCCTATTAACTGCCTAGGCCAGTGATGGCGAATCTGTGAGCCGCGCGACGATATCAAGGTACCCACATTAAATATTTAGAAAGTATTACGTTTTTATAAAATAAAAACAAAAAAATTAATAATTTCAAATCTGCATAAGTATTGTGGAAATCCTAATTCTGTCGTCAAAAGTCAAAGGTCCCTAATTATGAATCTCAAGTGGAAAAATTATCATCAAGTAAACAGATTTCCCATTAAACGAAATATTTGTTTCTGTTATAATCACATTATCATCATCTTTACATTTACACAAAATTTATTATTATTTTTGCCATATAGATTAAAAAGTTAAATAATGTAAAATTTGTAAGCATTTTTAAATACTCAAATTAAATATTTGACTTGCGATTTGGAGTTAATAAATTTCGAATTCAATGTTGACCCACCTCTGGAAAAAGGTTCGTCATCACTGGCCTAGGCCATACTGCCTTCCTTAACTATCTATAACAATTAAACATAAGAACTATTAAATAACATAGTAATAGCTGTTAAATATTATATATATATATATTACAATACCTTTCTTGTTAAGTAATTTCTAATTTAATTTCATAAACGCCATTCAGGAAAAAAAAAAAAAAAAGTAAAACAGACCCAGACCATAATTGCTTAAATACATTGATCAAAAATTCAAATTTATTAAACATTAAACTTTATTTTTTAAGCTATCTTCATTATATATAAAACAGGTAATTAATTAAGCTCATAAAACAATTTAGAAAATAAAAAAGTATATAATAAAAGTAATAAAAAGATATATTTAGTACTTAATTTATATACAATTTTTAACTATCTAAAATAAATAAATTTTTATAGCTGCAATTCATAAAAACTTCGGAAAATATGTTATATAATTTTTTAAAAAATGTCTATTATATTGAAAATTGTCTATCTAATTTTTACATTCTACAATAATTTAATTGCTTAATTGCATATAAAATAATTATCCTGCATAGAAGAACGAAATCTCTTTTTAAAAGACATTTTTAATTTAAAGTAATAAACGTCGCTGTATCGTAAAACAAACAAAGATTAGAATAAAGTTGTACAAAATGTGCAATTAATCTGAATTGCAGTGTAAGTTGGTTACAGTCTGTCCAACTAAACAAGATGATTTTTTATGAGCGATTAGTCAGACTTGTTGACAGTAAGACATGTGACTTAGAAATAAACGGATATTAAATAATGATATAATTAAATATACTGTAAGTATTGTTAAAAATAATATACTTATAATAAAATTTATAGTAATAAATAATAATAACTTTAATTTATTTAGATCTTAAGTTTTTAATTGTATATATGATTGTGAATGGTTGCATTAGAAGTAAAAGTATCATTAAAATATAATTCATTGTAAAAACATAAAGAAAGACAATATTTAATTATTTAATAGAAAAAAATTCAAAAATAGTTTTATTTAAATTAGTAAATTTATAACGCAAATTTAATTAAAGTTTAAAATAGTATCTTAGCTTGGCTGTTTAATATTTTCTCTACTAATCCAAAGTAATGCAAAAGTCAATAGATATATTGGGCCTTGAGCTATGCTCTCAAGTAGAGAATGTGTCAGGCTGCCGATAGCTGGCGTTAGAGTCGCACTATGGCGATAAGTTTGTTTATCTATTTGGTTAGTCGGTAGTTTTACCGTTTTCAAGCATTTTTGTAACTTTTTCTACTGTTCTGTAAAAAAAATCTTATTCGTAATAACAATTTTTAAACTTTATATCATATATAAAGAAAGAAAAAGTATATTTGATTTATAAAAACATTTAATAAGATAATAATTTGAAATTACAAATGTGGATGTGAATAAATCGAAAATAATTACATTTTCTTTTTATTGAAGTCGTTTATAAAATACCTTGCACACGTGAACCACCAAAAGCATACATTGGAGAAACAAAACGAAGATTAGAAACAAGATTAAAAGAACACATCGCGGATTTGAAATATAATAGAATCAACTCTGTTTTTTACGAACATTGAACAACCCACAACTGCACAATTTTTTGCAGAAAAATAACTTATAAAAATAACTAAATAAGAATCACGCGCTTGCCATTCGATGCGCCGCTCCACGACGAAAACAA
>NW_019384604.1:502706-507697 GCF_000671375.1 Centruroides sculpturatus | reverse complement strand
TTTTTTTTGTTGTTGTTGTATGCAGTTTCCAGCAAACTTTAATTAATTTTTTTCTATTTGTGAAAATTTCTACGTTATTTAAAGGTAATTTTTATTATAGGCCTATAGACCTAACACAGCATTATTAATATGATTTTGGAGGTTACAAAACTTTAAAATTACTTTAAAAAATGGAAAATAATTATATCATTTGATTTCAAGATATTTTGTATACTTTAAAAATAATTAATTCTATCCCGGGATTTCCCGGGATCCCGGGAAACAGTTCACTTTTATCCCGGGATCCCGGGACAAGCAAAATACCGGGAAATGAGAAACCCTAACTCTAAGTGACTTTCATTACAAGCATTTAGCTTTGCGAAATCTATGAAAACAATTATTTGGCATTGACGGCCGCGAACTACGCACCAATAAGCTGCCTCGACTTGTTCGATTATGTTATCAACTCAATTTCATATTTATTTTCACATTTCGCGGTCCTTCTCTGTTCTTTTTCTGCTATTTACACGTGTAGGTCATTTCATTGTTATCGACATTTGATATCATCACTTATCACATACTGCCATGACGCTCATGTCTGTCTGCTACAACTGTCAAGAATTAACGCGATTGGCGAAGCGTAGTGGCAGAGGGCCAATAGAGAGTAGGGTGCGCGATCGTTGCCATAATGTGGTTTGCGCGCCAATTTTCGTACGTGCGTTAATTAATAAAGTCGAATAGTTTGGCCGAATATTTCGGTATTCGGCCTGAGGCCGAATATACTATTCGTTGCATCATTAATATATAATTTAAAAAACCGATTTATTCAAATTATACAATTCTGTTGATTGTCATAACACAAAATATTTGTGAAAATAGAGTAATTCTAATTAAAGTTTAGAATATAGCGGTGCAAATTTCATATGGGATATAATGTGTAAATAAAACGTAGCGGGAAGTAACAATTTAACGTACTGTACTTATTAATTCCCATTTTTCTTTAACAATTACAAATCTTTAATAATTCGATTGGATTCGGGCTAAACGATAATTAACAATAAAAAGGATAAAAAGTATTTCCTAAAATAAGTGGAAAGAGCCCATTCGTCGTCTCTGACGAAACCCATCAATTGTTATCTAAATGGAGCTTTGCCGGAAAAGCATTGCTAGTAATTGTGATATTCAGCTTAACAATGTTCAAAAATACGTAAATTTAGAAAGTTCGTAGTCTGAACTTACCGATAAAATCGATACAAATGATGCAAAATTCAGAAAAACGCTTCAAATAAATCAGTTTTTATCGCACAAACAGAAAATCCAACCGCTCGCAACAACAATAATCGACCGCTGGCAACAAATTGTCAGATTTTATTGTTGCGTCGCCACGAAATTTAATGTGAAACGTTTGGATTTTTCACCGAATTTCGTGATTTTTACGCGGATCAGTCCTTGCATATACATTCGTGTTAACAGTAATATGTATTAAAAAATCTAAATTCTCGTGTTTCGTGTCCGTATAGAAATTTCGATTTTATGTTGATCCTTTGAACCGAGAAAAGAATAGACTTCGAGTCTAGTAACTCCCTTTTATCTACCTTGTTGTAATTTACTTGAGTGACGCTCTATAATCTATTATTTATGTATATACAGTTTTAACTATAAATTTTTTTACTACGTTTTCTTGTCTTTAACGAAAACTCCCAAAAACAATTTTTAAATAGACAGAAATTCTAAGCAAAACACAAATTGTCTAATCAATTTAAAGTCTAAAATCGTGAAACTGACAGTTAATAGAAATATAAATATTAACAACATTTACGAATAAATAATGTTCAAAACCAAATTCAAATAATATTTGTAAGAAGTCCTTTAAAAAAGACAAAATTAATATCTGAGTTAAAAACAAGAAAATTTCATATATTTATAATTAGAGGAGAAGGTGGTATTATGGAACACTGCGGGTATTATGGAACCACCCCATTTCGAACTGATAATAAAGGCGAACTGTAGCGGAATGTGGCTGAACTGAACTAGGCAGACATCCATAGCAAGGGGAAAACCCGTTTTACTTCAGTTAAACNGAGTTTCATAGAACGGTAGACGTGCCTATTAACTGCCTAGGCCAGTGATGGCGAATCTGTGAGCCGCGCGACGATATCAAGGTACCCACATTAAATATTTAGAAAGTATTACGTTTTTATAAAATAAAAACAAAAAAATTAATAATTTCAAATCTGCATAAGTATTGTGGAAATCCTAATTCTGTCATCAAAAGTCAAAGGTCCCTAATTATGAATCTCAAGTGGAAAAATTATCATCAAGTAAACAGATTTCCCATTAAACGAAATATTTGTTTCTGTTATAATCACATTATCATCATCTTTACATTTACACAAAATTTATTATTATTTTTGCCATATAGATTAAAAAGTTAAATAATGTAAAATTTGTAAGCATTTTTAAATACTCAAATTAAATATTTGACTTGCGATTTGGAGTTAATAAATTTCGAATTCAATGTTGACCCACCTCTGGAAAAAGGTTCGTCATCACTGGCCTAGGCCATACTGCCTTCCTTAACTATCTATAACAATTAAACATAAGAACTATTAAATAACATAGTAATAGCTGTTAAATATTATATATATATATATTACAATACGTTTCTTGTTAAGTAATTTCTAATTTAATTTCATAAACGCCATTCAGGGAAAAAAAAAAAAAACGTAAAACAGACCCAGACCATAATTGCTTAAATACATTGATCAAAAATTCAAATTTATTAAACATTAAACTTTATTTTTTAAGCTATCTTCATTATATATAAAACAGGTAATTAATTAAGCTCATAAAACAATTTAGAAAATAAAAAAGTATATAATAAAAGTAATAAAAAGATATATTTAGTACTTAATTTATATACAATTTTTAACTATCTAAAATAAATAAATTTTTATAGCTGCAATTCATAAAAACTTCGGAAAATATGTTATATAATTTTTTAAAAAATGTCTATTATATTGAAAATTGTCTATCTAATTTTTACATTCTACAATAATTTAATTGCTTAATTGCATATAAAATAATTATCCTGCATAGAAGAACGAAATCTCTTTTTAAAAGACATTTTTAATTTAAAGTAATAAACGTCGCTGTATCGTAAAACAAACAAAGATTAGAATAAAGTTGTACAAAATGTGCAATTAATCTGAATTGCAGTGTAAGTTGGTTACAGTCTGTCCAACTAAACAAGATGATTTTTTATGAGCGATTAGTCAGACTTGTTGACAGTAAGACATGTGACTTAGAAATAAACGGATATTAAATAATGATATAATTAAATATACTGTAAGTATTGTTAAAAATAATATACTTATAATAAAATTTATAGTAATAAATAATAATAACTTTAATTTATTTAGATCTTAAGTTTTTAATTGTATATATGATTGTGAATGGTTGCATTAGAAGTAAAAGTATCATTAAAATATAATTCATTGTAAAAACATAAAGAAAGACAATATTTAATTATTTAATAGAAAAAAATTCAAAAATAGTTTTATTTAAATTAGTAAATTTATAACGCAAATTTAATTAAAGTTTAAAATAGTATCTTAGCTTGGCTGTTTAATATTTTCTCTACTAATCCAAAGTAATGCAAAAGTCAATAGATATATTGGGCCTTGAGCTATGCTCTCAAGTAGAGAATGTGTCAGGCTGCCGATAGCTGGCGTTAGAGTCGCACTATGGCGATAAGTTTGTTTATCTATTTGGTTAGTCGGTAGTTTTACCGTTTTCAAGCATTTTTGTAACTTTTTCTACTGTTCTGTAAAAAAAATCTTATTCGTAATAACAATTTTTAAACTTTATATCATATATAAAGAAAGAAAAAGTATATTTGATTTATAAAAACATTTAATAAGATAATAATTTGAAATTACAAATGTGGATGTGAATAAATCGAAAATAATTACATTTTCTTTTTATTGAAGTCGTTTATAAAATACCTTGCACACGTGAACCACCAAAAGCATACATTGGAGAAACAAAACGAAGATTAGAAGCAAGATTAAAAGAACACATCGCGGATTTGAAATATAATAGAATCAACTCTGTTTTTTACGAACATTGTACAACTCATAACTGCAAAATAGATAAGAATGACGTTATAATAGTACCCAAAGAAAAAAAATTGGTACAAAAGAAAATTTAAGGAAAGCTACGAAATTACTACAGACAAAAATAATATTAACAAGAATCTAAGCATAGAAATTCATAAAACTGATTACAACTATTAAAATAGAATGTTTATACAGTCGCAGACGCGGCTGTGTGCGGAACTCTGGGATTGAGACGTTTCACGTTGCGAGGCATGCGGGAGAGCCCGTCAAGTCGGCAGGGAAGGGAAGGGGAGTGGGAAGATGTAGTGCAGAAGGTGCCTGAAAGATGTCCACAAGATACAACCTATCTATGTAACAGTGGCGTGCCGTGACATTTGATGATAGGGAAGCTGTGTTTCTATAAGAAGCCGACTTCCAGGGGCAATCAGTTAATTCTTTCTTTAAATGTATTTTTAATAGATTATTTATCTGACGTATTTAATAAATAAACAAGTTCAATATAATTACCTCTGTTATTAGATCCAATATATTCCATATGCCCTCTAAATGCCAATTCTTGCTTTGCTAAAAACATATAACATCTATTTATTTAGATATATCTTTAAACCAGGGCTGTGGAGTCGGAGTCGGAGTCGGATGGTAAGGAAAAGTCGGAGTCAAAGTTGGAGTCGGTAGATTTTTACGCGACTCCACAGCCTGCTTTAAACCGTAACTATCTCGTTACAATTTTCAATATTTATTTTATATCATTTACTAATGTTAAATTCTATTCCGCTTAAATTCCAAATCGCTTCAAATACGAAAGAATCGACGATTTTTCGTGTCTTTTGCCAGCTAAATCGTCAAAGCCATTCTTATTCCACACACTAATTTCATTTGAAAATAGTAGGC
>NW_019384604.1:455703-497944 GCF_000671375.1 Centruroides sculpturatus | reverse complement strand
TTTTTTGAAAATATACAGTAAGGTTCCATATTACCAACCGATTTTCTCTAAGCCTACTTTCGGACTTTTTGTACAAAAGCCTTCAAAAACCATACTTATAATTACACTAGCGAAAAATCCAATTAGAAACATTTAGTTTACTAGTTACCAGTACTTTTCGCACAAAAAATGTGGGTGTAGTTATGATACCTTGTTTACAATTCACTAAAATGTAATTGGGGTTCCATAATACCATAAATACCATAATTCCATAAATGTGGGTGTAGTTATGATACCTTGTTTACAATTCACTAAAATGTAATTGGGGTTCCATAATACCACCTTCTCCTCTAAGAATTTCGAATGTTTACAGCTGACTTTCCTATTCTCAAGCCACATTTACTCCGTGAAGCGATTGAAGCGCTCGAAGTGCAGAAATATTTATTACGCCACTATCGTAGCATTAGAGCTATTGGCAGCGCAAGGACCAGTATGGGTTAGTACACATTAGAAGGTGCGTTAAAACGCGCGTTACCAAAGCGTGCGTTTCAAAACGCCTAACGTGTACACAGCCTATATCTATCGATTCTGGTAATGCTGCGCGTAAACGCAGCATTACTTTCGGCCATTTTGCTATTATGATTAAAGATTATGTATTAAAGACGATGTCACTACTAATTTGATTTATTTACTTTATTTTTTACACTCTGCAGTTGTAGCAATTCGTTTAATATTAATTAATGTAACATTCATTTATAATATAAAGTGTTATAATGCGAAATCTATTAATAAAACAATAGCAAATGTACCGTACTGTACATCTTAGAGTAACGTTTTGTATATAGTAATTGAAATAGTAAATTGTAAATAGTAATAGTAAAAGAAACCGAATTTCGTCATCTTTAGTAAACCATTGTAAAATCTTCCGCTAAAGTACTGTCATCTGTTGTATAACAGAAATACACTAATACACGGAATACAGTAATTAACAAAGTAAACTCAATCTCCATCTAGTGAGTTTCGGTTTCATAAAAAGAATTTCCATTAAAATATTGTTTAACCTGCGTACATATTTTGTAAATTGTATATATATATATAATTTACAAAATATTTTTAATAATTTATTAATTTTCATATTTATTATTTGGTGTTTGTTTAAATAGACATATACTCCATAATAAATTTATTAAAAATATTTTGTGATTTGTTTACGGAAATTAAAAAATAATTACTATTAAGAAATATAATTTTAACTGAGTTACAAATTTCTTTAATTATTAACGTGGTAAAAAATAACTATCAACACCCTATAAAAAACAATCCTAACCTATTTTGTAGAGCCGAGAGCGTAGAAAGTAAATAAATATAGTGCCTTTGAAATTGAAATAAATAACTTTTGCAAAATTTTTTGAAACACCACTTAAAATGTTTAGTCAAACGACCGGAAATTCGGATGCGTAATAAAAAACAACTAGACCCATTCTCACTTAAAATGTGATACAGATTATATGATTCGTAGTGTGAAAACAGCTTCTAGAAAACAATAACTGGAATAATACACGACGCAAATATTCTTCTCGAACAAGATATAAGGTATCATTGCGGAAGCACACCCAACGGAAAACTTCATCAAAATACACAGAAGAAAAAATAACGAGCGCCAAATAACGGAAACAATTTACCACGCATTCTATAAATATATAGATGCAGTTTATCAGTGAGGATGAATTGGAGAAATGTTCGAAAAAAAATTCAAATAACTCCTATTTGTTATTTGCATTATACTAGCAAAAAGCATTGTAATAAAAACAGAAACAAACAATTTTTGAAAGGAAATATATTTCATGGAAATTAACGAAAACACAAATTATGGAAGAAATCTGAAGCTTTTAAGAAGGAGGGGAGAAGAAACATTTAGCGAAAGTACTTTTATAAAACTATTTAAAAAATTGAAAATACAGTATAAAAACGTGTCCACAGTGAAGAAATATGACTCATTGAGAACTATTTTTTCGAATAGTTGAAATGACAAATAGCAAAAAACAAAAACAAAAAAAAAGTGAAAATGAACTTTAAATTTACGTAAACAACCAAGGGAACTCTTCCCTTGCCTAAAAGAAAAACCAGGACGAAAAGTGAGGGTTTTTATTTGTTAAAACGAACTATAAAATATTTTTTTAATGTAAATATTTTAAGAAAATTAATGTTATTAGGTGGGCAAATACATAGAATCATGTAATGTAACTTTGTCGAAAAAAGTATGTAGGCTATTTTATTTCCTCTTGAACAATAAAAACTTTATCGAGAAGTGTAATTAATGTCAAGTTCAATCAGAATAATTAATTCCATATATTAAAACAATTAATAATACAGGGTGTTTGTAATTAAAGTTCCACTTTGAAATGGCCATAAAATAACTACTGAACAGAATGTTATCAAACTTGGTAATAGTGTAAAGCAGTAGTCCCCAACACCCGGGCCGCGGACCGGTACCGGTCCGTGGATCAAATGATACCGGGACGTCCAAGGAACATTAAATTACTGGTATTTCCATTTTATTTACTATGGTGTATTTCTCTCGGGTTTGTGCGACTTTTAATGGAGGACGGAACAACGGAATAAACTGGACATAGGAGACAATGACACTTCGGGTGTCATTGTCTCCTATTACCCCCAGATGGAACCGTCTTGTTGCAAAGAAACAAGCTCAGGGTTCTCATTGATTTAACGTTCTAGTGAGTTAAAATGTTAAATCGCATTATATTCATTTTTTGGTATAACTATATTTTATTTTGAAGGCATGTTTAAATACACTTAAATTAAAATTATTATATTAAATTAATCTAAAATATAAACAATCAACGTCCCCCCTCAGTGGGCCGCGGTAAAATATCAAACGTTGACCGGTCCGCGGCGATAAAAAGGTTGGGATAAAGGTGTAAATGGTGTAAAGGACGTCGTGGAATTTTATTTCCCGCGAAAAAAAACTAGTTCAAAAACCCACAACCAACGGGAAGTGGCGCTGTCTGCAATATTGTTAAACGAAATAAGACATTGAATGGCTTATATATATAGATACTAATGTTAATTAACACTTGTCTGTATGTTCCCTTGTCACGTGGCCTTGGTTTATCTGAAAAGGTTTAAATAATCATGTTGATTCGCAGAGCAGAAATTCAGAGTTGATTTGCAGGCAGAAATGAATAGTTGAGTCGACGACGTTTAATCGAACGTCGTTTTTGTTCTTTCTTTGCCTATTCGTAAGAGTTTAGACGCATTTTATTAAAAATAACATTATGCCAGTCTTTTATTACGCCATTTTATAATAATTAAAAACGTAAAAGTTTTTTAATAGAATATCATAACAGATATTGCCGCACATGCAGTTTTAAATGTTGCCGGAAAAGTTAAGCAACTCGTTGCTGGATTTTTTTAAGATGTCAGAGTTTTAAAAATATTTTCCTATTTAGCGAACTTAAACGTTCATTAATATAAACTGCAGAGCCTGTTTTCCATTAATGATTTCACAGGTATCTGTTGAAATATTTATGCCTTTCTTCTTAATGGGACTGTTCATTTTTGCTTGATAATAGCTATGCAAATTTTACAATGATTTCCTTAACAATTAACAAATCCATGTTCCAAAAACACTTGTTGTGTTAAGTTCATTTATGGAAACTTTTTAGATAATGCATCGGTATGATGATTAAAAACTGTAGAAAAAGTACCAAGATCTTACTTTTTGTAACAGACATCAGTCTAAATATTTATCTTATTTCTATTCAGTGTCTCGAATTCATTTCGTTATATAACTTCTTATTACGAAATATGTAAATGACAGTTGAAGAAATTTTTTTGACGCTATTCTGAGTCTGTTGGTGAGATGAAAATATAAGAAATTTTTATATTTTGATATTCTTCATAAGTTTTCATTGTAAAATTTCATCATCCATTTCGAAGATTAGTTTTTTAATGGTATCCCAGGTAATATGTATATGCTTCTCTATCGTGTTTTTTTGGAAATTATCCATAGAAGTTAGTATTTTAGTTATTATTTCGATTAGATTTTCGTTAAGTAAAGTTGATATCTCATGTATTTTAAGAGTTTTGTTAAATTCTTTTCGTTTTATTCGTTGAAAAATGTCTGAAATTCAAATAATTCTTTTATAATTTTTTCATTATCCTTACCAATGTTATCTATAGCTAGGATTGCCAGATTTTTAATTGGTTTAAAGAACACTTAAAAATACAGTAATATCGCGACTTACGCGAACCCGGAGTTACGCGATTTTCAAATCTCGTTGATTCGTCTTTTGTTTGAGTGCACCACGCAACTCTTGATTACTCACTCTCCCACACTATTGTTCAGCTTACATGTTCGGACGTGTCCCGCGGAATCGACACATAGCTACAATTTTTTGTGTGTTATTTATTTCTGTGTTTGTTATATCTACGGAGCCTTCAGAGACTCTATGTTGTGATTTCTTGTAACCGTGAACTCGTTAATCTTATTTCGTCTTTTGATTCAAAACACGAGATAAGATTAACGAGAACATTTATTAGCTTACATACATCCGACTTGGATTTTACACAAATTGCGAAATTATACCCCGACTTACGCGGTTATCGCTCGGTCCCACCTATTGCGTAAGTTCGGGGTATTACTGTAATTCATGCTACCATTCTCTAACTCATACTTTTTTGGAGTAAAATTGAATGATTTTTAATTACTGACTAAATATTGTTAAATCTTGGTTGCTTGTTGTTCTCTATTATATGTATTTTCTTAGCACAATGTTGCTGTTGAGATTATATCACACAGGAAATGATTCCTGAAAGATTCCTGTGTGATATGCAACATTGTGCTAAGAAAATAAATACTAAATATTCTGTTTATGTTTTTTTTTAGATTTTAATCTTAAAGTTATTGTTTTTATATTGACTATAAATATTTGCAAACTTTGGTTTCNTCTTATTAAAAAAAAAAAAAAAATCAATTCTTCACATTTACGTTTTGTCTATAAATCAAGTAATTATCGACAAAACATAAATGCAGAAAAATAAGATATGACACATAATTATCATATATTTAACCCGTTCTTTTCGACAGATAACTACTGTATTTACAAACATTATTTTAAAACAATAAATTTATATTTAAAATTTCTAATAATTAACGCCAAATATCGATATGATGTTATTTAAATAATTGTGAAAACCTTTTCAATGTTCGACGATATATGAATATTCATTGTGACAGATGACACAGTTAAATATTATTTTTGATGGCAAGATCCTGATGTAGTTTCAATGCCCATTGACCATGTTCTAAATAGAAGAGAAAATTCTCTAATGATTAAGCGAATATTTCTACATCAAATTTGTTATTTAAAGCCAACAGGTAACGTTGAAAAGTTATAATAAATACGAAGTATATAATTATAAATGAAAGATGTCTGTTCATTACTCTCGAATTAATCGATGAGTATTCCATTATACCAATCGAATTAATAATAATAAATAATTTTTCTTTGTCAATGGAATTAGAAACTAACAAAGTATTTGATTTTTTTTTTCGTATTTTCATCTACATTAAAGAACGTCGATTTGATTTAATGCCATAATTTGATTTCAATATAATCATTTGATTATGGTTAAGGAAATATTGATAAAAATGATAAATGCTAAGGGTGGAGAATTAGGAAGTACCATTGACAACAGAAGAAAATTATAATGACAAATCTCTGCCCATCCCGGGATAATGTAGCTATTAAAACTCAACATGAAACTGGGTGTTCCCGAACGCCAGAAGTTAAGAAGAGCTGTATCTCAGACTGTTGTTCGAAGTGGGTGTGCAAGAAAGGAATGTCATATCAAGATCAATTCACTGTCATAAGAAACTTATAAAAACGACAATGATGTATGGCTTTGCTACATTGTTGCACTTAAAGAATATATTTGACGTAGGAATTAATATTACGAATCGTAGAACCTACTTTATTATTTTATGATGTGGATGGGAATAATCGTTATCGTTTTTCACTTATCGTATTATATTAATGTGTTTTGATGTGCCATTTATTTATTATTATTATTATTATTATTTGCATTACATTAACGGTAATATTACACAAGAAATAAAAATATAGACTACAGAAACTTAATGTATTTAAATTTATAACATGCTTTTAATGCTTAATTTTGCATTCGATGTTAGGAAAATCATATGAGATTTTTATACTGATATGTTTCTTATAAATGAATTATAGGTTTTGTTTTCTTACCTTGTCCACTTTCTATATTGTCCACTTTAGAATCCACGTTATATGCAAATATTCGTTATTTGGTGAACTTTCAAACTGTTCTGATTATTCTAACGTGGTTAAATTTTTTTTATCATTATTTTGATGTTATTTTTAGATAAACAAATTAAATTTGGCAAGAATTTTTCTACATTTAAGGAGTGAAAAAATTCAGTTTTTCACTTCTTAAATATCAAATGTTACTTAAATATCTACAAGTAGAATTGTTTTTAACTAATGAAATTTTCCATAAAATTTGTAATCAATCTCAAATGACTCGAAATGAATTTTGAGAAATTAGCATAATTAAAAAGGTAGTTTGTGCAAAGATGCAGGAGTTAAGAAAGATACTAGTTCAGGATATTCTGTCAATCAAAATTTTGTCTTCTTACTCTTTTCAATTTAAAATTATGATGGCGTCTTATCAAATTTCTGAAGTCACTAGAAGTCAGTAATGAGTTCCCACAGGTCGAGTAATAGTTGGAAGCATCTATCAAGCACTCGAAATTTGATCCCGTTGTTTTTATTCCCAGTCTGGGACTTAATGGGAAGATAATGTACGCCAATTTACTGTTTTCGGTGAGCTTTCCATATCAGAGTGTAATTTGACGGATGAATTTTCGCTTTTTATTCAGTGTTTTCTAATTTTAAAAAGACTAATGTCTGGTCGAGAATAAATTGGCAATTATTAGCGTGGTTCTATTTGATTGCAGACGTATATCAAATATCGCACACATCAAGCTTTAACTTTGTCTAACTTGTGTTATGCCCAAAAATTGTTTTAAATATTTCTACTTATACAAAATTATATATCAAACTAAAGATATAAACGCTCTGAGGTTTTTAATGAGTTTTAAATTATTTAGATGAGATGTCATTCATTTGGATATGATATTTAATAATTGATCGCAGTGTGACGTAAACATTTATAACTTCATGAATAATTAAGAAGTATGGAAACTACATACATGTATGTGTATATGTGTATGTTTATATATAGCCTATATATATATATATGACAATCGTATATAAATGTTTCAAAACGTTAATGGAAACAATACAAAAGCGTCAAATAAATTGATTTTATGAGAAATCACAGAAATAAAGAATGAAAACGCACACAAAACTTTCACAGTCAATATGGACAGTTCTCCCTTATATACATGAAATTATAAGCTGCACAGACAAACTGCACTATCTACTAGACGAGGGACATGGAGCAAGGTACAAATGTCCGTCTTGACCATTAAAAAAACCCCTGAACATAATGAAAAATCACTGATGACTTACATTTTCAATTAACAAAATAAAATCTTAAAAGTAGCACAATTGATATTCGGTTGAATACATTTTGCTCCCGTTAAGAAATAAAAAAAGTTATGTGGTAGATTATAAAATAAACGTTACTCCTTAAAACATTTCTGTCGTTGTGTTGTTTCTTCATTCATTTAATTGACTTTATTCTATGGTTTCTTCATTAAGTAACCCGCGAATGCTGTACAAATGGTGCAGACATGACATCTTATTCCCTGAGACTCTGCACAACCTTGCACCAATTACATGTATGTGTATGTATATATGCGTGATACATATCACTTGACATGGCCAGCTACCACGTTGTATATAATAAACATAAATTATACATACATATAACAAACAAAACTTGTCTGAACACGATGAAAATAATAGGAAAAGCAATATTTTAAAATAATGAGAGGCAAATCCCATAATTCTGTACAAGAGTCTGACGTCTTCACCTGCAAAAATATTTAAACAATGTTTGAGTTACTACTGGTATATAGACTGTAATACTATGACAGTTATGTATCTACAAAAGATCATCGATAATACCAGTAGATTATGAAGGACAGATGCCAACTTTGTTGTATTGAATTTGCTTTCATTCGAATTCGTTCGGAAAATACGATGAAAAATCCTCGTTAAAATCCATTTTTTATCAACCATATTGGTTCTTGCAGGAATGTAAGTTTGAACACAATTTTAAAATTAGTTGCAACGGTGGGTAAAGTTAGTCTGGAGGTTAGTTGCAAATATTAAAAGAGATAAGAGAAAAAATTCTCAACAATCGTTCGATGAATTATTTTTTTTGTTAAAATAATATTAAGATTTTGAGCTAAATAAAATTGAATACTGGTCTTAAAAGCTGATGGAGTTTTTAAAATAGAAGACGTGGCGTAGTCTCTGTTTTCGTTCTTGCCGATGTCCTCTACTTAACTTCAGATGTAATCTGAAGAGCCTTGAAGGTTAAGCTCGTGCGTTTCAAGCATTTCAACAATTCCAATTGACACAAATATTTAGAACACCATCCTGATATATCATATTAGCATATAACTTTTAAAGAGCAGTTCCATGTTTTTAACACATTGTCCATCAGATCTTGAGATCCTATTGATTGCCTGCATGATGTAAATTTACAGTATTTGATGGCTTGAGAAGGACTTTGTTCTTGTCAGCTTGGCTCTTTACGGTCTCCTACGGAGACAAGGCACTAGTGGTGTATATTGTAGAAACACTGGACAGTTCACGCTATGCGATTTCTGTGGGACTGAGCAAACAATACACCTTGATACATAATGCCATTGATTTCCATACTGACCACCAAAGAACTATCTATTTGAGATCGGCCGTCGCCTGAAACGTGAACAAATAATCAGAATACTGAATTAAATAGACTTAACTTTTGGCTAAATAATAACAAATGAACTTGCCTCGACTGGAAATTTTTATATGAGCGCTGGGTACACCGGCTTGATTGAGAAGCCGCTCTTCGTCTGACAAAAAACGTTTAGGGGGAGGAGAACTTTCTTCTACAGATTTCCTCGATGTTGTGTCTATTGATTTACTACTCTGATCTATGTTCCTCGGCACCTCTAAATTTAGTGCTTCTTGCTGAGGCATCGTTATATGGGTAGGTGTCGAAGGGATGCTGCAATTGTCTTCTTCACCTGAAATTATCGCAAATGCATTTTACTAAGAATTTTTCCGTTAAAAAGTCATAAAAGTTTGAATGTTCTTACTTAATAATTTTAGGCAAAATGATAATTCTATATGCATAAATACTTATAATTTCTTCGCAAAATATAATCACAGCAAGAATTCCATTAAGGAATGCATAGGTTATAATTAAGAGAATCCGGTTATTATATATCTTAATGTTTCTCTAGTCTAAACAAAACTCTCACGAAAGCTCATATAAATCAAACGAATCATAGTTAATTTTAGAATCCATTGGAAGACAATTCTTTAGAAAGAAAACAAAAAAATAGTTATCGAAGAGAGCAATCACAATCAAAGAACCATATAATTAGGAGACGTCTAGAGATTTCTGAATCTTCTAGTCGAGTAGGAGGAGTTTCGGAAGCAATGTCATTCAGATCATAAATCATGGAGAAGTTCAGAGTTCAAATGTAAGTGACACGCGAGGTTAAATACACAAGCAACAGTGATTATGCTACGTTGATTTTACCTGACACAGGTAGCTGTCACGTGAGTAAATTTAATTTTATGACGAGAGGAAGAGGGAATAAAAGGGAGGGATAGCTGTTTCGCTCTCAGTTTGACGTCCAGTGAAAGGTCTGTAAAGTGATTTGTCACAATATCTATCGCTGGAGCAGAAGGCGAGGCAATAATTAAAGTTTCACCAACAAAAGATTCGAGTTATCATTGAAACTAAGCAACTGTCACTTGTCTATGTGATGAATACCCCCGACTGCTTTCAGCTAGACAATCTATTACCTAGCCTCGATGGATAGCTGTTTGTATTCAGTTAAATCTGGAATGGTGACGAGTGATACGGTTACAACTTCGTTCTTAATGGAGCTCTTTTAGATGGTTGGCTGAATCGTTTTCTGACACCGGCTTCACTGATGCGTGCTTAAAAGGCAATGCTAGCCATTTTTGAGACAGCGCATGAACTTAATTAAGACAAATATTAACTATAGATGAAGTTAATTTCTCGCGGTTCTTCAATGTAAGAATAATAAAAAAGCGACGAATTCGACAATTATTAACATTTATTCTAGAAGTCTTATTACTTCATTAACCAACTGCAAAATAACCGGATGTACAAGATTAACAAAAACTAAAATTAATTTCATTAGTGTTTATCTTTGGAGCTGTTTGCGTTTCTATTGCCAACAATTATTTTATCGAACAGCGGACATCATTCAATTCTTAATAAACGTCACCAGTTTAGAGTTTTATCTCGAATAAATCATAATAAAATTATAACTCTAATAATAACGCTGTTAACGATTTACGCTTACTCAATCCATCAAGAATAAATTTGCATTGTCAAAATATTTATTTTTTTCAAATACCTAAACAACGCAATATTTTGTATAACAGCGATTCATTAAAATTCGTTTATTTGAATGAAAATATGTAAATTTAGATAAGGACAGGTTTCGACTATTCGATTGATAAAAGAATACTTACCAGAAGAGTTAATGCCCTGAGTTGAACTGTGACCGTTGACTTGTCGTGATACCAAACTCAGAGGTGAGAGATGATGAGAATTTCTCGGCATACTAACCATTTCTGGATAAGGGCCATAATTCGACCGCCTACTCTCCCTCCTGTTTCCATCAATGGCTGACTGCAGTTCTTCTGGTGTGCTTAATTTCTCTTTTTCACATTCGTACGGATAAAGATATTTCATGTACCTAAATATACGTAAAGCTTTCTTACGAATATAAATTTGACTTAAATTTTTTAAAACACTAAGAAGTTTGCTAAGGGAGTTTTAAACAATTTTATCCGAATAATGTCAAGTGAGTTTTTGTCCACGTCAGAGTCCCCCTCTTATTGAAAGATAAGCTAGGGCAAGTCAGAATATTTTAAAATTCTCCTCGTTTCATCATATACGTACTAAAGCACACTTTTCTAGTTTAATCTGCCTCTGCGTGTGACGTCATTATTAACCTTTCATTAGATCATCGAACGGAGTCAAGCAGTGAACTAATGGGAATACAGATGCCAGGAGGCCAGTTAATGTCTGTCATTATATTTCGATGTAACATTAAGTGGTCACATTGCTCCGTATAAGGGACGAGATAACGACAGTGACAGTTTATTCACTACAGCGTTACATCGTAACACCGCCCAATCATAGAAACTTCGTCCTAATGGTCCTGTTCATGCGATTCTTGTTCTTTTTCAGTCGAGCCATACGTCTAACATTCCTTTCTCACTGTTATTAAAAGTTGATTGAGTTTTTTTCCCTTTATAAGTTCGACTACTTGTTCTGTATACTTTATATAATGGTTTCTTTTCAGTCTTACCTATAATAATATGCGGGTGATAAATATTCTTCAACGTCTTAGCTAGCCAGACTCGCATACCCTAATGAATACGCATAATTATAATTGTGTATTTATGATCCATTCTTATCATTTTCCCCCGATTCTTATTACTGGTTAGATTATGAAAAGCCTTATTATGTTTTTTAAAGAAAAATAGATAATTATTTACAAAGAATGAGATCTTTTTAAATGAGTTTCAATTATAGGATTCCGCTGCAAGTTCATCACGTTAATATTTTGATTTTTAAATTAACGTTTACCTATTTGGTTCTAAGATCGAAACTAGTCGAAAAAAAGTCAGGTGAATAGAAGAAATATGACCGTTGCCACTAGTAAAATCCACACCTGCACTCCACATCCATCATGATCTAAGTTAGATTACACATTGTTCTATATCGGTAATAGATGGAAGGAAACCTCTCGCAATAAAAAAAACAGCGATTGAAGGGGGAAAATATTGTAAATATGTACAGTCTTGTCATTATAACCTTCTTTTGTCTCTAACTGAAATCTCAATCGAATATCATTAACAGAAACGCGGTAGACGACACACATATTAACCCAAGTCAACTTGGGATGGACTATTATATATGCCCATGAATTATTTATGGAGTATACCAAGGAGAACAAAGGCGGTGAGGGGCAGTCAGTGAGTCTGTAATTACCGCTCCGACAAACGAAGAACGGATACAAATCATTGTGTTAGTAAAGTCAAGAGTCGCTTCACTGATCTCTACACAGACCATCCAAGCGTTCTTAATCTGACGAACAAACTGTTTTAACTAACAGATCACGTTAACTTCAAATCCGGGTGGAATTCGTGTTACGTCTTCTACACTCGGCGGGGGTTGATCCATCAATTAATTTTGTTGTCGACTCCCGTACTTATGTATTGGTTTGATTAGGATCGTTCTTTCGTGTTTACGTTGCCCGAATCGCTTTGACAACGATAACTGATGATTTTATGAGCCTTCTCTGTCAATACCGATAATCGCAAACTGAATTCTAATAACACGTTCATTTTTAATTTTCATTAAAAACAATAGTCCAACCTACGTCATTGCGATAAACACGAAATATTTTGCTAATTTAAATACAGTTAAACGCCATGCTCGATAACCGACTGACCTAACTTGCGGTGTCGACTCAGTGATGTAAAATACTTAACACGTATCGATCAATCCAGTAACCCACAAAAGCTTCCTTTACTTTTCATATATTTGCCGAAAGAACTTTCTTTACTAAATTACATTGTGTTGAAAGATTTCTCTATAATATATACGATTTTAAAATGTTAGAAAATATAGTAATAAATGCAAAAAATGGTTCTAGTCGCTGGTATAAAGGGTAGCAAAGATTGTTTTAAATAACACCAATTTTTTATTAAATTTAAAAATTATAATATAAATATACTTTAAGTTATAGACTCGTGTTCTGTTGATTTACTGCGGAAAGGATACAACTGCAAAAGAATCTCTATAAAATCAAATATCGATTATGACGCTGGAGATGACTCATTTTAACTGAGCTGTAACAAATCTTTGTATTGCATAATGCAATATATAAATTTATTGTAAACGTACAAATCGTATCGTAATATCTTTTCCATAAAATATTTTTCATATATTTCTTTGCCATCAATAGTAATAAAATAACACTTTAAAATTTCCCAAAAAACTGATGCAGTATAACTTAAATTTAATTTCTTTAGCTTTGAGTTTGCTAAAAATCAAGGACGCTTTTTTTAATAGAAACAGCTATAACAGATTTTACATATGACTGTACTTTTCTAAATTAAGTTAAAACTATTCTACTTAAAAATTTGCAAAGCTGATTGACTGGAAAATTTACACTCTACTGGATTAGTAAGTGTTAAAAATCAATGTTATCTCTTGAAATAATTGTTCCAAATCAATTGAAAGTTCTTTAATTGATATTTGCTTTCCTAAAACTCTCAAAATATCAAAATTTTAAGCGTATTATTTAATTTTACTTCTACTATTATAAATAAAATATAATAATAGTTGATTTGATAGACAACGATAAAGACGAAACAATTATCTCTACAGAATATTTATTTTTCTGTTTTACTCGTCTTGGATTACCAAAGAAATAATATCAAGAACAATAGTCGAATAGTTAAAATTTTCCAATACTAAAACGTAATTTTTTAATTGTTAATTATAAACATAAAAATTCACACTACATTTATCACTCGAAAAGATTTTTAATGAAGAGTGTTCAACTTCTTTGTTATATTTGCTTAACATTTATAAAAAATATAAATTAAGCATAAGAATATATTTTAAAAATATTATGAACAATGAATCGCGGTTAATTATATTGAAAATAGTGGCATATTAAAGCGATAACCATACATATTCATCCTATAAGAATATTAATTTTTCTATAGCCTACGTTTAATGTTAATACATTTCTAATTCTGTAAAGTTATAGTCTGTTATTTGAATTTCAATCCGATTTTTTAACTATAAACTTATCTATGCAAGCTTAATAACTGTAAACTTTTATTTAAAAAAAAAAACTTGATGTTATTACGTTTCTTCCAGACAAATCTGCCTTTTAGTCAAAGTATTATCAAAGGCTCCATTTTATTTCATTCTTAGAAATATCTGGCACTTCTTGCAAAGACATCCCCTAGTTCCATTCCCCTCCTTTTCGTTGTCTTTCTTACCTACTTCCCTGGATTTTATTAAGCATAATTATTTTCCTAACTCGTTGTATGCACGCATCGAATGTCAAAAATACAAGTGTTCGTTTGCAGATCACGCTTCAAGAGAACACTATAATTTCATTTGGACCAGCATTAATGAATTTGTTCTTGATTTATATTTTAACTAAGTAATCTACAGTTTAAAAGCATTAATGTTCCCTCGCTTTTTTTCAATTTTGGTAGAAATGGAATGACAATTTCTTGATGTTCCTAGCTTTTGTTGTCAGTGAAATATTCATCGTCCATAATCGTTTGAATTTGTGTATGCCGTTTAAATCTTTCTTTTTCCATTTTTTATTCGCTGCTTTTGTGGTAACAAGATATAACAATAAAAAAATTAAATGTAACGATTAAATTTTGTTCCACGATTTGTTAATTTTCGAAAGGATTATAACTGAAATTGTACATTATATAAGAATTATATTTTCAGAATTCCGTTTTACACGCAAAGATGAAAGATATTCAAAAAAGAAAGGTTTTTCCATATTATATGAAATATTTTTCGAACTTCGTATCTTATGCCTGGATTAAACTATTGTTGATTACGAAATAATTTATTATAAATAATTCGTTCATGATTAGGAGAGTGTCGAATTTCGTCAATTTTTAGGTGTGAGAGAATCAACAATGTTCTCATATGTTTCGTGCTTACGCAGCAACTCATTAAAGTTAATAGTGTTAATATTTTATCAGATGATACGTAACTCATTTAACTAACAAATTATTGTCGAACAAGTGTTATCCAAGTTAGGCAAGAAGAGTACCAATCAAGAGATTTCGACGAGTTACCTAATATTCAGCCAAGTCTATTAATTGCGATATTCCTTACCACTCAAAACACCATATTTTTCCTATTTGAAGTAAGTCGATTCGATTCTGATAAGTCGAACTTTTTCGTAAAATTAATAAATAAATAACACCGCATTATTATTATTTTTTTACATAATAAAAATTAAATTTAAAATTATTACAATTTTCAACGATTCGCTTTGATCTGTTATTACTAAAAAATCAAAAAGAGGAGACGCAAAAAAAAAATGCTTATGGAACACGGAAAATGTTCTATTTTCAATAAAAATGCATACATTTATTTATTTTAAGCATTTTTTTTCCTGTTTGTTTGTATTTGTTTTTCAGGTTTTACTGTTTATTTGTGGAAAAATTTGTCTTTTCTGTTTTTATATTCTTACTAACAATAAAACAGTTTCTTCGTACGAGTCGGAGAAGAGAGCGCGAATATTAAATAGCTCTACAGGAGATGCGACTAAAAATGTTTGCTCATCCCTGATCTACTCAAATTTTCCCAGAGCAAAAATCAAGTACACATATAAATCCTCTTGTGATGTTTAAGAGCCTGACCGATGAACCTTTATATTTCATTAGTAATGTTCTACGGAATAATTCTATAAAATATCAAAACGCATCGGAAATAGTTATAGTAGCGATCATAAATAAAAACAAATCTTAACGATCATCGTATAAACGTCAATGCACAAGTATCAAAACGTAAGAGTGTACAGAAACGTCGGTAAAATATTGACTTGGCACAAGAAAAATACGACGGGATGCTCTGAGTACTGTACATTGTGACTATAAACTTCTTGAACTTAATATCTACAGAAAAAAATGTTATGCTTTTATTAAATATGATTATTGATGTTAATTGTATCACTTCTGAAATAACTATTGAGAGAAAATTTATTTGTTAGAACGGTATTCAGAAGTATTTTCAAAGTAAATTTGTGTAGTATTTGGTAATGCGTTTTGCAAACTTTTGATATAAACAGCAAAAGAGAAGCTGATGAGAAATACAACAAAAATACAAGATGGCACTTTATTCCAGATAAAAGTAGTCAATTTATTAATAGCTGCTGTCTGGATTCAATCTTGTTCTAACATACTTTAATATAAAAAAGTGTAAATGTCTTCATGTCTAATAAGATGTATTTTTTTATTTATAAGAAGCTGCTGCTAGAAGCGATAAATATTTTATCCATTTGTATAAACCAACTAACACTATATAATACGAGCGATTTTTTCTATACGATATAATACAGGTCTTTTATACTATCGATTATTATTGCACTGCACGCGTGTTTACTGTATATTCACATACATATTCTGAGCAAAATAATGCAATTGTTTCTATATTTGATTTTTATTACATTATATCAAACAATTTTTTAAATGTGAAATTTTTGGAATTAAAACTATATTTTTAACAAAATTGCATAAATTTTCTCTATTCGTAAGCTGATATACGTCAGATTTTTATGAATTATTTTGATCTGTTATATTAAATTAATTTTTGTTTTGAAATTATAATATTTGAGAAGTTAATTGAAAATAACTGAAGAAGAAAATACTTGAGAAATTAATGTATTTTGAAAGTAATATAGAAAATATAAATTATAAACTTACGATATCTTATTATCGAGAATTATATTTAAATAAAAATAATTAGATTAAAACAATGCAATATTATTTGTAACCGTCAATTCAAAGAGTCACTTAAAAATTCGTATTAGCTTTAAGGGATTTTCTTTCCTATTATCTTCCTTGGCACCAGACTTTCTGAAAATTGCCCCACATACAATTAGTAAGTACGAAAATACGTGAGCAAACAACCGGCCCACTGGCCCATCAAACAAAGTAACAGACTAGGTTTATCTGTAAAGTAAAAACCGCTAGCGATAACCACTTTAAAAAGTCGTAAAAGCAGAATTTCTTTATAATTTTAATTTTACATAATTATCGCTTCCATCTTATTTCGATAACATCATGCAAATATATATTTAAATCGCTTAATCCGTGTAATACGATTACTATTCTATCTTGATTTTTAAAATTTAACAGCCACTATTTAACCTTTGGCTAAACGATAACTACATTGACATTTTTACCATAAATATAGAGGAGAATTCTAGTTTACTTTCTTGAAAAATATTATATGTGACAATATATTCAAGTTATAAATATGATTATTTTGTTTAAATTTATTTGTTATTTTTATGTTTTATTTGTTTAAATATTTAAGTAATTATTATAAATAAAATTGCATATAATTCCGTCTAAATCTTTTTCATAAACATTTTTATTTTTTATTATTTTTTTCAGAATGTTACGCTCCTGATGATTGCGTATGTTAAGAATAAAAAGAAATCGCAACAATTAACGATTCGTTTAGCTTTCTCTCCTTGCGAAACAAATGCGAGTGGTCTAAACACTTACATAATTCTATAAATTTTGATTTATTATAAAATCATTTGCAAGCTATCAATCTCAATTATGTTTTTTTCTCCAGAAATTTCTGTCACTTTCACTTAAAGCATCATCAAAAGTTTCTGGTGTAAAACTAAAAATTATGCTTTACTCATGAAACCATATAATAAAACGTTACTCGAAACAGAAGGATTATAAAGTACTGTAAATGTAAAATTTTCACTTTTTAAAAATTTAAAAGTTGCTTCTAAAGATCCAAAAAAGAATATATTAAACCCTTATAAATAAGGAAGGAAAACAATGAATAACATATTATAAGAAATCTGTTTTGACAATAGAGATATTATTCACAGTAAATGCTATTAAACCTTTCATCTTATATATCTAGATGAGTTACTACAGAAATTCAATTATATCAAAATATTAATAAAAGTTATAAATTTATAACGAATTATAGATTTATCAAAGGATCTCTGTCAGTGAAAGCAACTGTATTAAATGAACGTAATCATCAAATCGTTATCATTACATACAGATATACTACATAATGAAATGCTCACAAATATCACTTATATCTTCATCAAATAGCAATTTCCTTAGAAAATTTTAAGAAAATTTATGTTTTCATGAAATTTTCTCAAAAAGTTTATGGGTTTTTCATTAAATTTGTACTTATTGATTTTGAAAAATCGTATATAGACGTATTCAATTAATATGAATATGTCTGTAATTCTTATTCAACTATATTAGGAATATCTGCACTTTTACAAATAGAAATTATTTAGATATTACATTTAAAATAAAGTAAAAAAACATTTATTTACAATTTTTGTTTGTCGCTCGTATCGAATTACAATTAGAATTTATCATAACATATTTTACAGAACTTATTTTCTTAATCTTATCAATCTTTGTGACAGAATTCAATTTAAAAGTCTATAGCATAAAAAATTATCATATTAACAGATTTAGATAAATAAAATTTTATTTATATCTTTGAGTCATTTAGTCTTGGTTAATGTCGAATGTAAAGGGTGGGTGTCCCACTTAAAATGATGGCTGAGATGATGAAACAGTGATGTAGGCTAAATTTTATAGAGGATATTGAAAGGGAAAGTGTTGATGCCAATCTTGAACTATACGCAAACTGAAGGAAAACATTGAAGCTATGGACATCAGTATTTTACGTAAGGTCAGTTTGAACAAAATTACGAGTAACTTACACAAAGATGAACAGATGTCTAAGAAAACATCACTTTCAGCATCTTCTATATGTTTAAATAATTTTAAAATAATGTTTATAACGAGTGTCCTGTGTCTAAATTCATTTATATCGTTTCCAGTGAGTGAAGCCGATTTTAGGGGCATATCTTATACTTTATTTTTCATGCTCAAGTAAATAAATAATTGTATAAGCTGAACCTTGATATATTAAATTATATAAATTTTATATTTTCCATTGAAATGAGTTTCGAATAGTATATTTTAAAAGATGTGGACCTTCCTCGACTGAAAATTACTCAACTGGCTAAATTGTTAAAAATATTTTATTTTATAATTTTATTAGGAAAATTGTAATGTAATTTCATTTCGTTTCATTCTGATTTAATAGTCGATATTTTTGTGCACATTGTTAAATAAAGAATTTAAAAATGGCTTTAATTTAATAATGATAAATATTGTATATAAAATAATGTTCACAGGTTATAAAACTAATGCAACACAAATATATAGTTAAAAACTTATAATCGAGTTAATTTTTTCAATACAAGTCTCTCCAGTATGAAGAGAGTTGTGAAGAAGAAATTCTTTCCTATTCACTCGAAATAGAAGAGTCCACTTCACTACGAACAGCTTTATTGGCTACTTCCAGACACTAGAAGTGAACTTCGACTAACTTCTGGCTCTTTGAGAAAAATCTTTTTGGAACGGACTATACTGTTCTATACGTCTTGACTCAGAAAAATTTCAATACATTGATGAAATTAGGAAGCAAAATATATACTATTTCAATAAACTAGCTCATTGTTTGAGAAAATCAATATGTAAATGAATATAAAAATGGATGTCATTCCAACACATCGTCAGAAGCAACACCGGAAATCAAATGTCTATTTTCTAGGTGAAAACCCTTTCAAAACGAGCAATAAGTCATATTAAAAATAACAAACATATAGCATTATCATTAAAATTCTTAACAAACAAAAAATTTAAATAAATTGTATTGATATTTTCGTCATTCATCAATATATCTATTCTACAAAATACATTTAAATATCAATAGTTTACTTTCAAAATCAAATTATAAAATATGAAATTAGTTAGTCGCAAACGTGAAATATCACATTTCTTAATTGATCAGAATAAAATAATTCAAATATACTACCAATTAATTAAGTCTAAAATTTAAAAATTAAATCTTAATTTTCTGAAAGTCGATCGAGTCACCAGTTTTCGTAAAACTAATCAATCCTTATTAAATATTTTGAAAAATTGATGGCTACAGAAACAAAAAATTTAGAAAATAATAATAATAATTGATGGCTACAGAATATGTTTTAGTCAACAAGAATAATAGCATAATCAAGCTTTGTATATATAAAGCTTAAATAATTGCATATATTTAAAGCCTAAATTGAATAATATATGCAATTCAAATGACTCAGTTAAATATTTTTAATCGATATATATAACCTATATATAATATATCGTATATATATAATATTCAGCATATTTATACATGTGTTTTGTATGTTTTAGAATGTATTTTTATGATAATTTAAATATTTTCTTTGCGTTTCGATTATCATTTCGATCAAAACTTCCAAACATCATATAAAAAGCAATCTAGCTAATATTTAATAGCTACGTGGTAATGTTTGATGACTTTTAGGTTTAAATTTTTTTTATTTATTTGTCTATTTTTTCCTCCAAATTGTTTATAGTATGAGAAAAGTCCAAAAATTTGAATATTGAACTAATAAATGACGGAAACTAATTTTATTTCAAAATAAACACATCCGCTCAAAAAGCATTTCCTTCTCTTTCCAATAGTGAATATTGTATTGGATTTATTTGTTTGCTGTTTGCTGTCAGCTCGTAAAATATTCTGTACTCAACTTTAATTTATAGTTGAGTCTGACTCGCAATGAGCTATTTCATTTATTTACAAGTGTTAAGTGAGATTACTGTCCCAACAAAACAAATTATATACTCCATAAAACTAGAAACATCAAATAACAAAAAAGTAAACAATAAAAAAAATTATTAAATTAAAAATTATGAGATGTAAGAAAAATATTTATATAAATGTTTATATACAGATGAGAATAAGATACATTTCTTTTTCTAAGATGCATGATATAATAAAATTTCAGCTATCGTTAAGGGAATATATTAATAATAGTCAATAGAGGATCGGATAAATTACGAATAGATTAATAATATAAAGATTTAAAAGCTTGATCACAGATATCTTCAAACTCTGAAGTCCTTAGAGTTTCTAGATCTTTAGATATTTATAAGTGGGAATAGAAACAAGAACCATAAACGTAAGTATCAGATCATTTTCAAAGTCAAGGAGTAACGGTACTGTTATTGTGGAAAATATTGTATTGTACAGTACAAGCTAAATAAACTGACCTGCCATTATTCTTTATCTATAAAATTATAAATAAATAATTAAATTTGCTGTTATATTTACAAAACAATGAATTTAAAATTATATTATAGCATCTGTGTTTTTTGTGAACTTAGTAAAACATATAAATTTTAAAATCTATCACTGCTACTCCTGAATTACGTGTATAATAGAAACAGCATTAAAAATTTCTATGACAAAATTTGTAATGCCTTCATTCATCTCATTAATATATAATTATAATACATTCTAGTATTGAAGTATAGGAGTAATTATAAACACTTCTTAGAAGAATATATTATTACTTTCGATTCTTAAGTATGAGTAAATATAATTTTTAATATTTTCCATAATTTTCAATTCGCAATTTAATAATTAAATGATAAGGTACACATTTTCAGTAGTTACTATCTCGATAAATATATCTTTTTCAGTTGCACTGTTTTCAAATTTTAACAAAATCATTCTTCGTAATTATAAAAGCTGTGAGCATTATATATAGGCTATATATATGAGATAGCCTATAATATTTTAATTTGTTTTTAAATTCCTTCATTTAAAAACTTGCCAATTCCTGGTATAAGGGTTTATTAGACGTATTTATACGATTACGTATTTTGTTTAAGTAATGTCATTTACTGAGAGCTGCATTATTAAATAAAAAATAGATTACCGTGTCGTTTGAGTTCTGAGCTACTAAACAAAAAAGAAAAAAAAATGGTAAATGAACACAAGAAACAAATAAGTTTCAGAAAATATGGCAACAATCCAAATATAATATTGCTGACTTGTCTTTAAATAGTAAAATTCCTATTTATGCAATATTTGATGAAGTGCTTGAATATGAATATTTACTTATGGAAAATCCAAATAAAAAATCATCTAATTTAGGTGTTGAAATAGATTAAACTCTAATAATCAGTATGAGTTGCACGCATGGAAGAAATCATAAAGCTAAAAAATGCATCTTTCACTTAGGGGAGGACGGGGAACTTTAGCACGATAAGAATAAGTTAAATTTTATGTAACAAATATCGATATAAACTGAAAGAAAAGCGTTGTTTATTGTCTACCAGAATGTAAACTTACATAGAACTGGTTAAAATCAGTTTGGAAATAAAAATAATCATAATAACAATAACTTTATAAAAAGATAGCAATTGCCGAAGTTGCCCCCATATCAGGGGCAAACTCGGCAACAGTAATGGGGCAAGATAGACAGGTATATAAATTTGTGTTATTAACAATGTATAAGTTGGAATTCACTATTAAAAGTCGAAAAACCTATTTAATATTATAACGACGAAATATAAGTTCGAAGGCATATTTAAGTAAAGAAAATGTAAACAAAAATTAATTACAAAAATTCAAACAGATAATAAATGAAAACATCCTAATGCAAGTTAAAAGCAATATAAATGAATTAGTAAACTCAAACAAACAGTAGAAATGAAATATGCTTAACAGCAAATTGTTTATGCCCTACACATCACAAATAAATTGAACCAACTCATTTTCCACATCTATACAGTCAAGGCACATGAGCCCACAGTTTACACTTGCAGCACATAATCCACTTTTTCTGAGTAGTTCCATATTGTTTATTGCAATATATGCAATAAGTATTTTCATCGACATTTTCCGGTTTTTTAGGACTTTTCTGTCCCTTTTCTTTAGTGAACTTCGAATCCGATTTCTCCAAATCCCTTCTGCGAGTTCCTGATTTTTTTAACTTTAGCCTTGGCTTCTAATGTAGCTTTGTATGGGGATCCAGTTATTTCTTCTGCTTGTTCTTGTTTGTGGCCAAATCAAACCATAGTAAACCACGATCAGGAACAAGATAGGCAACACTGCCGAAAGATGCCCCAATAGTCATGATTTAGAAACATTAAGTTGGACCCCTGCGAAAAGGGCAACAAGCCATAATCTGGCCACGTGAATAAGTTAATGTTTTATCCTTCTAACAAGAAAAATAACTTTTGTTATTATGGAATTATAACAAAACATGCAAATTCTATATAAATGGAAGCAAAATATTATAAGAAATTGAATGAAACAGACAACTTATTTGATATTCCAACTACGCTTGTCGGAGAACAACGCAGACACCACACTCAACAAGCCATCATTAAAACTCAACTGACTAGCCTCCTTTTATTTTGAGAGTCTCCTTTTATTTTGTTTCAAATAAAATTTAATTGACGAACTTGCCCCGTATGTCTAAGTTTCCCCCGTCCTCCCCTAAGTGTATTATGTACTATATATTTTACTTAAAAGTCAAATATTTAAAATAATACATTATATTAAAACATTTTTAATGTTGATATGAAAAATTTTATTTAATCAAATTGTGAAAAACAACAGTTTCGATATACAATGGACTAGATACGGCCAACTTGGCTATCGCGATCCACCGGTTTGAGGATTGTAAACAATATGACCTGTTAAACGCAAAAAACATTTATAATTTCTATAGAAATAAAATTCTATATTTTCCACTATGAAATTTTTAATAATCGCTGTAGGTTGTTAGTGCTGTGCTGTATGAGTTAAAGTGTGATCGTCTTTGTTTCTAATTGCCACACAGTTAAAAGAAAATGCACACATACTATACGAGTAACGCAAGGAAATGGAACGTGCTCTTTGCTCGTATCTAGAGTTGTTATTTTAGCAATTGCTTTGTTTCGTCCTAAACAATTTCAGTTATGTGTAAAATGAGTTTACCAAAAAGAAACGAAATTTATGATTTCTACGATAAATGAAAGTAAAATTCGTTTTTGTTATACTGAATAATAAATGCTGCTGATTAAATTTAGTATCTTTACCAAAAAGAAGTAACCTAGAACGTCAATTATCGTGAAATAAATACAGTATCATTATGTTTTGTAGCATCATTTTATAAGACTGGATTAATAAACTTTATATAAAAGAAAAAAAAAATGTGATGATAGATTATCGGTGCTCTTGACTCATGAAAGTCTCTCTCAACTAACTGTAAGTTAGCCAAGCCTACAATACATTAATACCTTTTCTATATTTACATAGTGCCTTTCAAGAGATCGCACAGTTTCTGTTGAAAAAGTTTTAGCGCAGTTAATACTTTTATATAAAAAATCAAATATGAAAGTATCAGGTAAATTACATAAATTTATATTCTGGTATTAAAAGTTAGTTTAATACTATCTTATTCTGTAAATCCTTATATTCTAGTGAAATAATGTTTCTTTTCCTAAGATACTCAACGTTCGAATAAACAACAAATACTAGAAAACTCTTTTGATAAAAAATAAGTTAAATGTTCATTTTTTAAAACTAGTATAAACCTCAATAAGAAATAATTTTCTCAAAAATAAAATTAATTTATTATATATCGTTTTCGTGTGTATACATGTGAAGCTCTACTTCAATTTACTTCAACTCAAACCCGATTAAAAATATTTGTTTTATACAGTATAAGGAATATATTTGATAAGCACAAGAAATAGGAAAAATAAGTATTTTAACTTCCGTTTAAGCGCCTCAAAATTCGAACAACACTCTACACATTATTGATATTATAATAATTTATTTTATTATATAAACAATTATTTTTATTAGACGAAGTAACAAAAATTGCAAAACAGTATTGGGTATTGTTTCAAATACTGTTGTTATATTTAAAATGATATTTGCAATTTTTTTTTCTTATACGACGTAATTAACAGTTGTAACGTATGAAATTCTTATATGAATTTGACTGCATCACGATTTATATCATAGGTAATGATAGAACATATTTAAATTCGGATAATTTAAAGTTGTTTATGGAACTTTTCGAACACGTCTTTCATAATTGTTTGGTAATCATACTCACACCGATAATATAAGCTATAACTTGCTAGTCTTCTCTTGAACAAACTTAACAAATCGCATTTGATAAACTCCATAGATTACATTTGGTGGATTAATTGAAATTAATGCAATCCAAGTTCCGATACTGTATTAAATTAATATTTACAAAGATTTAATCCAGTGATGAGCAACCTGTTCTGGATGTGGGCTGCAAGAGAACTACGTAGGCTTTGGACGGGCCGCTTGCAATTTTTCTTGCGAATTTACAGGCTTCAAGCCTACTGGCTACCAAAAGACTCCATAATCGCCAGTATACTAGGTACTAAAATAATATATGCTAATTTTATGCAAACTACTAATAGGCCTATATAGTTTATTCAGGGGCGTATCCAGAGAAGGTGGTACTTCTGGTGCTGCAGCACTCCCTTGACAGCAAGCAAGCAATCAGTTTTGTTACTTTAAAATAAAAATAAACATAGCCTAATAAAGCATATCGGCGATTTCAATCGTAAAAAGCAGTCTTATAAAAAGCAGAAAAATTTAAACCGATATTTCTTGGAAACCCATAAAGAGTGAAGCACAGACTAAAGATAATTACACATGAATTCAAAATAACCGTAATTTCGATCATTTCTAGTAAAAATAAGAAATGTAATGATTTTATACCATTTTTATCCCTCCTTTTGGAATCATGCCGAGTATAAATTATACTGTAATTTGTATAATTTATAATCTATCAATTACCCATTCCATTCAATTCCATCTTACATTTAACAATTTACGAAAGCTAATGAAAAAAGAATGTCGTAAAAAGTTAGGTAATTCTAAGTTAATTAAGTAACATTTTCTGAAAGACAACAGGGACATGTGTCTTGGTATCCTTCGAGTCTGCCTTGAACAGTACCCATATTTTCAAAAATCCCGGATATGCCACTGGTTTATCTCATCTTTTCACTGGTCAAGTTTAGTTTGAATGTTTTTCTTCTTTAATCAGCTTAATTAGAGTTGAATAATAGCAACAGACAAAAAATTAGAAAAATAAAATTACGTTGCCAAAACTCCGGGGACATCGCTGGGCGCGGGTTTCTCATGACTGATATAATCCATCTGAGATTTTTCTGAATTTTAATCTGTTAATAAACTGTCTTCTATTGGTTTGTAGTATCACCAGCTAAAAATAATGTTTTATGTTGATTTTCGATACATTATAATTGCTTATATTTTCTATAGCCAGAACCTAAATTTAGCCAGATCCCAACTAAAACATTTATAAAACTAGTAAATAGCCAGGAAGATAATTATATTTTAAAAATAAGAAAACCTTTAAAAAATTTACAAGAAATTAATTGGAGAAAAACACAGGGATTCTTCATATTTCTTCGTCTTTCGTCCTTTCACACTTCACTATCTTTTTACTAGTTTTATTAATGTTAATATACATGTTTACGATTTTGCCACTACCAAAGGAAAATTTATTTTACATGTTTTACATATTGAAGCGGTTAAGAGCCTACAATAAAAGGTCGACTCCATCGTAAGACTTTATTTCTGAGGTGTGAAGAGAACGAAAAAAGAAAAAATATGAAGAATTTCTGTATTTTTCATCAATTACTTTCTTGTAAAATTTTTCATCAATTACTTTCTTGTAAAATTTTTAAAATAAAAATACTTAGTTGGATATATCATCTAGATTTATGATGTCGAATAACATCCGTAAATAAATTAATATTATTGTGATGAGTTAACATACTTTCATGTACTGTACAGTACATAAAAGAATGTTATAATACGCTTCACCATTTTAAAATGTACCGGTATTAACTTATTGCTATTATATATTTTTCAATTTTTCTTTCAGATTTTGAAAATTTGTTCGCTAAAAATTTATTATGAAAAAATTAACGACAGAGTAACGCATAAAACTCCAATTTTATTTCCGAAATCAACGTTCCATTGTTCTGGAGAAAGCATAAATGCGCTCGCCCCATTTGACAGCGCTAGACATTTCTTTCGGGTTACCTAAAAGATCATGTGTATTTCAATAAGCACATAACCATCCAGCAGCTTAAAGACAACATTCGGGAAGAGATTCAAGTGCTGAAGCAAAACATGCTAAGAGCTGTTATGGAAAATGCAGTAGGAAAGCTCGTGCTTAAGAAGCGAAAAATGGAAACCATTTACGTCATATCATTTTTCATATATATTTTTAAAAATTTCCATTTTCTGTAATTTATTATATTTAAAAAAATACAGATAATTAACAAAGAAAAACATTATTCTATTTGTAAATGATAAAGTGATTAATAGGCCACCCTTTATAATTTTCTTCTATTGACCTCTGAAATTTTCGCCATTGTATTCTCTTATTTCAACAGCAGGAAATTTCGCATCGGCAAACTTAGATAATTAGATCTTCACTTTAACCATTAAAGTATCTTTTACGAAAATCCTATTGTATGTTGTTGATTTCTCGATCTCTCACTCTCAACACACGTCAAACATAAACGCAAAAATCAGGATAGAAAAGAAAAAAACTTAGTCATTTTTTCATGATTGAATAAAAGAAGGAATGACATCATTAAAATACTTCCGAATTAGAAAAAGTAACAGCTAATATTGTAACGTAGATCCTATTACATATGTAGTTATCCGTATTTAATGTTGAGGTTCCAAAGTATTCGGATAGAAAGATTCTTGTAACTATTGACAAGTCCGATTTCAAATTTCGTTTACGTAAATGACTTCCAAAAAGTTAAATTTTGTTAGCTTTTATTGTTCCTATTTTATTGTTTAATTTTACTAATAATGCTTTATTTATCGTTGAATAAAAGTGTCTGTTCTAACACGATGTAGCCTAATTTATTTAATCCTACCCTATAATATTGGAGACAAACCATTTACAAGCGAAAATTGATAAGTTGTGGCTGTACGACCAAATAGGGGAGTGACTCAGACACAAGTAATGAATTGGTCAAGATTTTTCCCAGAAAATTCTTATAAAAATCGTAGTCAAAACTCCACCAGTAGAGAAACTGATCATACGGAGGTGCTTTATCAAGTTCTGTCTAACGTATCATATTTGTAGAAGGAATGTGACTTGAATTCTGTGCAACAGAATGTACTGTACGCCAAGAAAGTCTATTCACAAAACTTTGTATTAGAATTACCATAATCAAAACAGAATAGCCTTTCTAGAAATTTCTGTCATTTCTAGAAACACAATCACCAATATCATTTATAACCGCAACAGAGAACAGGAAAAAACTGGGATATTACCTGCCAGTGGTGAAAATCGTTTTGCCCACGAATTGAATTTGAATTTAGAAAATATTTAACTGAAATTCGCTTGTTATATTTAACAGGTTTATGATCGACGACTTAAAAAATGTCGTCGCTCGGGACTAACATTTAATTATTAAAAACCTCTTAATTTTTGACATTCAAAATTAAAATTTAAAATAATAAGCTAATATATAATGTGTGTGCACGTGCATAGGTTCATGTGTAAAGAAATATTTGCACTATAGTCTTTAATAATTTGCAAACATGCTTTACTTTAGTCAAACATTTTATAATAATTACTTTCTTTTCTCGCGTATTTTTCCCCCCAAACATCTCGAAACAATTTAGAATTAGCTATCTGCAATAAGTAGGCCTACAGACAGTTCTGACACATTTACATTGTAGTTGTGATAATCCCATAATCCATTTAGTGTTCTTATGATCATTTTAAATCTTAAATCTTCGCCAAGGAATAGCCACGCGTCTTCGTTCTAAATTTTTGTGTAACATTTAAATAAAACAGACATTTTATAATAAATGTTTTTTGAATTGACTGCTGTAATAAAGACGGAATATAATTAAATAGAAAAAATTATAATTAAATGATAGAGGGTGCGCAATTAAGTTTTCGCCGATTAAAACTTTTTTACAAGTATAAACTATTTACAATAAAATCAAAAGAAATGGAATACTTATATCATTGAATTTGAAATAAAAATATCGGCGTCATATTAATAAGCCAAAGTGAAAAATAATTTTTGTATTAAATTGAAAATATCTGCTATCTAAATGAGACAGCTGTCGAGAAGTTTTGTAGAAATGTTATTCCTACGATTGCATTAATCGATTTAATATTAATAGATTTGGAATTTATTAAAATTCGACAATGGTATCCAAGGATACTTAAAATGGCTTGGCTTGGTTTGATAGAATAATGTAACGAAACACAAGGGTAATCTGCAAAGAGAAGGGCCTCTTTGGACGACTTTCTATGGAAAACTTGTCCTTATTTCAGGTATTAGTAACATGAAGAAAACCTAAAAAACTCCACACGGATAGTTCGTTAGTTAGGATCGAACCCAACACCAACACCAACCACAATGTTCAGTAGTTTATCCATTCGTCACTGGTAAGCCCTTAATTAAAATGAGTTTGAACACCTGGATAAAACGTATCGCTTGTCTACATCAATCAAAATTTTAGTAACACATTATTTTTTTTATTTATCATTAGAAGGATTATGAATATTATGATCTAATAATCTTAATATAATAATGCATTCAAATGAAAAAAAAATATCAATGTGCTTTCCTTTATCATTTTATTTTGTATTTTTTTTCATTATTAACTTTGAATTTTTTTTATATTTCCAATAACGATTATTATAATTTCTAATTATAAATATTAACTTTTTAGCTTTTAAAAAAATGCTTAACTGAAATAGGAATCCTCGAAAATTTAAAAAACGTACCATTAGAATTATTATAGCGATTATTATGTAATTTAATATTTTCTAAAATCAATTGAGTAACTGTCTAGTAATTACTCAGGTCACGAAAACGATATAGGAAATTGTAGATTATAAAACCTAACTGTATACAAACTATCAATCCTTTAAAGTAAAGCCTTTAAGTTACGTGCCATTCTAAATTTATTAAGAATGATAATCGAGTATTCTATTTATCTGTCAGCTAATAAACGTCAATATATAATCTCAAATATGTCAATCATATGTAAAAAAGAACTAGAATATATAATACGAAAGTTGATTTAGTAACCTGGTAGCTGTTAAATTCAGAATTAAAATTCATGTTTGCACATTACTTCAGCCAGAAAACAAATAATAGTATGCATTATCAAAAGAAAAAGTATGTAAGCTACTTTTACTACAAAAACAAAACAATAAATAAATAAACAACTACTGGGTATTAGTTGGATCAAGTTGGCAAGTAACTAAGTACAGCAATGACTTAGATTATTTCATATGAAACAGATTGTGTTATTGGTTTGCTTACTAATGTTTGCCACCTAGAAGCACCCAATATATATCCAGTTAAATAATGCTGCAAAAACGCATTACCAAAGTATACTACAACTTGTTTTACGAATAATAATTTTCCTTCTATAGGCAATACATAAGAAATTATTTATCAATTTTTCTATTAAAAACTACAAAATTGTTATGTAAAATATAAACAGAATATAAAAATTAGATTTAAATAATCGAAATCTTCAAGAAACTTTGGACTGTAGGATTATTTTTTTGCATCTTATTCCATTTCTTATATTATTATAATTTTAATTTTTTTACATAGAGAGACTATGCAAAAGTATCGCAAAATATTTTTAACACTGAATACAGAAATAATTATTTAAAAGATTTAAATTAATGCATCCCTTAGGCATTAAGAGTCACAACTCAAACTGACTTAAATTGAACATATTTTTTTATTATTCTTTGATCATCAATCCAGTCATATATTTAGTCTCCAACGTTTATGAAGAAACAAATACAGTATTGTAATTCTTCTATGCAACATAGAGCGTAAATCATTAGACTTTTTAAATGTACGAAACCAAATACTATTCACGATAAGCCACGTGCACTAATGCTCTCGGAATATTCATTATACACTGTCCTACCATTAATATTCAGACAAATAATCTGTATTATAAAATAATTTAATATCGTTTGCTGGAATCATTAGCCTATATGATGATCGCAAGTCCTTGTGGCATATTCTCCATAAGATTTTGGAAAATATCCAGAAATATGTTCCACCATTTGACCTTCAAAGTAATGACAGTTGAGCCTTCATAATTTTAGAGAAATCTCTATGCAGGCACCCGACAATTCAATTCGTACCAGAGGTTCTCTGTAGTGTTCAGTTCAGGAATCGGGAATATAGGGTTCGGGTTAGATCGTCTAGTCCAACTTTTGACATCCATATCCTCAAACCAATCCGTGACAAGACTAGTGTGATATGATATGCTGCCCTGTTAATTACCTTTCTACAACATTAGTAATACATAATTATTCGAGACGGCTAGACTGTAAGGAAGGAAGCAGCTTCAAAACCGTGATGCTGCTGCCACTAAACTTTGTTTTGAGAACGATACAGTTTAGAATATACCTCTCTTCCGGCACCCGCCACACCCATGAACGATGATCAGACTGGTATATTATGTGCAATGACTCATCTCTCTAAAGCACAGTTTTCCATTGATCTGTGGTCCAAGATCAACGCTTCTCACACCGTGCTAACAGGCATTTGGCATTAGTCGACATGATTAACAGCTTGTGGAAGGCTGCATAACCGTAGTAACACATATGATGTATCGTTCTGTACATTTTACTGATGCTCGTTTAATCGCAAGTCTCCTTTGAGTGTCTTGAGACAATGCCTTCGTAGATTTCTATCATGTTCCGTTAGCTTCGGAGTAAAGGAACTGAATCTGCTATTTCTTGCAAGATCCAATCTCTTAGTCCCTTCCGTTTGCATATCTAGGCAGTAGAGAGCTTGTATGGGATCCATGTACAGCGGACTCATTTTACCTCTAACGGGCCCCTTTAATCTCTTGTTTTTTGAACAAATGAAATACGTAGAATGCTTTTCATTAATAAAAAGTAGCCTTAAAGATCTATTTAGTAAAAATAACGTTTATTTTATAGGAATCACTACGAGCACTAAGTTTTTTCCTGGCTCGGGGAAAAATTCCCAGTTTTCCCCTCTCGACGACTCTATGCAAATTACATTGGTAAAAGTCGAATCTAGGTATTTTTACTGCTACTGAAATGTCACCTATGAAGCTGTTGCTTATATATTTTCCCCAGATAAAAATTTTACGTGACAACTTACAATGTTAGCTGATTGCTACTGCAAATTTTCTTATAAATCATTACTTAGTAACAACAAAACAATACACATACTATAACACTCAATTCATAGTCTAGCTAAAAATAATAATAAATAAATAATATGTAATATTCAGCTGATCAATCGACCAGCTAAAACTAGCTTGGAGAGACTACAATATTATCAGTCAGTGCTGGAACTTTGTTAACTCTTAATCGAGATTTCTTCTTTTCCTAGTGATGATACTATCTCATCAGAGCCTTACGAGCCTATTTATAGCAGGGACAGTGACGTGCTCCTTGCAAGGGACCTCATTCACTATCCATAGAGGATTGTCCGGATATTAATGTGGTAGGACAGTATAAGTACTGTAAATACAATAGTAGTACAAAACGTATGATACCGCTATGATAAACGAAAAGTATTCACTTTTTTAGATATCGCTATTTCGAATCATTTTATCTCATTTTCTAATTATTAAAAGAAATTATTCAAACCATTTTAAACTGGAATGAATAAATGAATTTTTTAAATAAAGGAAATAAGATTAATTTTATGCTCTTATTATTCTCCAATTAAATAAAATATTACAATTGTTAAATGGTTTAAAGAATAACATTTCACATTAAATTATGAAATAATTATTTTTATCGTTTTTCACATTATCATCAAAGCCATGTGAATTTTTAAATACTCCATGACGAGTTCTTCATTTATTTATTTTCCATAATTGATCATTTACTTCATTAAAAATGCTTTAAATCGCTTTGTTTATCTTCTATATATTTAAAGCGCTTTTTAAAATTATAAAAGTTTTATATATTCAATTTAACTAATATAAATTATTTCATATATTATACATTTTGAATTTAATGTTAGACAGTATTTATTTATATTTATTTAACGGGTAACGCGCATAAACCTCATTTTAATAAAAAATCATCAATATGGATAATTAGTGTATTGGTACTGTACTGTACGTAGGATATAATATACATGTAATATTAAAAAAATTAATGTTTTAACAAATTTTAAAGTAAATTTGATGTTATGGAACGTTCTGGTTAAGATGACGCTATTGTAAATTTAATACTAACTTTTGAAATTAAAAAGGATTTCATGAAATGCTTCAATAATAATGGCGCTTCTTCTAAAAACGTATTCCGAAAACGGGAGTAACAACAGAAACTGCAAACAGACCTAAAAAGTTCAAACTGCTCTGAAATATTCGAATCCGTAATGGAAAAAAAGAATTTATTGTTTAATTAATGTTTGAAATTTATGAATATCAATGATTTCTCATCAGTGAACATTAGGAATATACCATATTGGGTTCCTAACGAAAATCGAAAATAAAACTAATCCAAAAGCAGCAATGTCTTCGTTAATTCTTAATAACTTGCTCAAAATAATAAATATAATTTATAATTATAAAAACTAAATATATTTCATGTATTAATTTTGTGTTTTATAAGGATAAAATTTTTGTATCTGTGAGGTTTAAAACACAACTGTAGTATTTCAAAATATAACACTAAATTACATTTTATACTAACTACTAACATTATATTAACTATTAACTTACATTTTATACTATAGTCTACTAACACATTAGTCGAATTATTGAAAATAGGACTATTCCCTCTTCGTAGAAGTTATTTTCAAAATTATCATCAATATTACGAAATTGTTTTAAGACAAAGCATTAAAAATAATAATGTATGAATTAATTCAATTAACCGATATATTATTTAATTTTAATTAAATATATTAAGACTTAATCATCAGCTCCAATTAAGCGTTCCTAATTGGCTAGTACAGTAAAGGCATTCTTGAAAAACATGGAGGAGGAAGATTTTTTTATGATAACAAGAGAATTTTGACTTGTTTGCGGAAGAGAAAAGACAAAAACCGAAAGAAAAAGAGTGAATGCTATACAGTCTGGAGGAAATACTTGTACAAAAATTTTCCATCTAACATAAAAGTAAAAATCAACGAATTGCGAAACCGCGAATACATTATAACTTACGCGTATATTTCTACGTGTTATGCTGTTGTGCTATCTACTGCATTTCCGCATAAATAAGAGCATGACATGCCTTAATATATGAAAATCGCGGTATTAAAGTCAAAATCCGTTAATACAAAAGTCGAAGGAAATTGGCGATTTGTATTAACGAAATTTGTATTAACCGAACTCGCTAACATTGAAACGACTATCCTCACTCGTCCATGGGACCAAAAATCTATTTCCCATAACGTGGACTTCGCAAAAAGCGATAACGTAATAACGGGGTTTGACCATACAATAATAATAATTATTGTAATTAACAGATCATTCACCAATTTATAAAAAAGTTTCAATAAAAATCTTTAATATCAGTAGCCTACATTTAGCAAGAATATAGTGTATTTCAAATTTACAGGCTATCCAAATACTGTCTTTCTACACCGTAATTATTTATCGATAATATTACTAATATTTAGTGTTTTTACGATAGAGTTATTTAGTGTGTTAGTTAAACAGTAATGTAAATTATATACAATGACATTTTTATGCTTGTTGTAATTGCTACATATTGTCAATTATATTGATGTTGATATTTTAATAAAATGGAAAAATGAAGTTTCTGTAGGATGATTCCTCAAAAAAGTAACATTTTATTCTTCATGTATGTAAAGTATCCTGTAGGAAAGAGCAGTGTGTGTACTCAAAATTCTAACATTTATTTACTCTGTACAGGTACACACAGAGTAAAAGCATACATAGATATTATTTACTTGTTAGTTAAGAGTATAATGTATTGCTCTCTTACACTTTAGTTTCCTTTTTTTGGGCCACCCTGTATTATATTTAAATTATACGCCTACATCAATGATAATTATATAATTCGCAACTGGTACTGCATACAAAATTAAAAAGTGATTTAAATTTCAAAGAATTGAGAAGATCTATTAATATTTACAAAGGTAAACCTTAAAATTAATAGATTAACCTACATATAAATACATTAATATTATAACCGTATATATTAAAGTATTTACATGCACAATCAATCTTTATCTTTGTGATTAATGTTTTATTTCTGAATATAAATTGTTATTTATCAATAAATAAACACAGATCGATAATATAAATATGAAATACATTATGATATTTGGTTCCTTACATAACTACGTAATTTTAAAACAACTATTCCGAAAAAAATATATTATAAGTAGAATCTTTCGAACAATTAGTCTATATACACATAGTTACAAACTTTAATAATATTTTAAACTTATTAACCGACATGAATATTTCTGAAACATTAAAATAAAGATTGGTGAGCCAAATTCAAATATAAAAATCTCTGATATTCAGGTTTCTCACACTAATTCTCTTACCGTATCGGCCTATTCAAATGCAACTCTTCCATTAAAATAAAAAAGAAAAGAAAAAGTTGACGTTTCTCTCAACACGAAAGAGATGTGAGATTTTCATGCGTGAAAACATTTAATCAATATAAGTGAAGAGATTTCATATCTGTCTAAGCACTCGCACCTGAAGTTTATAGTGTTAATCTTTAGTCTAAAATTTTATAGATTTTCAAGTCTCGCAATNCACAGATCGATAATATAAATATGAAATACATTATGATATTTGGTTCCTTACATAACTACGTAATTTTAAAACAACTATTCCGAAAAAAATATATTATAAGTAGAATCTTTCGAACAATTAGTCTATATACACATAGTTACAAACTTTAATAATATTTTAATAATCCCTGGAAAGACATAGATTAGACTTCTAAATATTTTCCCATCTTATTTAAATAATATTATTTGACTGAACGTATACGTTAGAACTCGAAATAGAAAACATTTATTAATTGTAGAGAAATAGATTCTTATAAAATTATATATATGTAATAAAAATACGTCATAAATCTTTAATATTATCGTTAGTGCAATTTTATTAAAAGATAAGAGAATTTAATGGGTTTGAAATATCAGTATAATGGCTCATGTGCTTTCATAAAAACAGACAGCATAAGTTTAATAAAAGAAAGAATTAAAAAATAAATTCCAAGAGATAATAAAATACTACATATTTTGGATCTATTTATTAATCGAACCAAACGTCTATAGAAAGAACAAGGAAAAGAAACAATAATTAGAAAAAATAAAGTTGAATTAACTATTCACTTCATGAAAGTTGATCAAGATTTCCTAAATAATAAACAAATATTTTATTCTAAATATTTTACATAAATAAAAACAGGTTTCCAAAACTTTTAAAAACAATGCTAATTAATATTGAATGAGTATGTAATAAAAAACTTTCGCATGCTTCTTTTTCAATTTAACATCCTCAAACAGCCTTTGTATACACCATATAATGTCAATTAATTGTTCTGGCACAAAGAAAACAACTGTCTTATTTATACAAATTTAGATTCATGTTAAAATTAATCAATATTTATATGGTTAAATCTTNTACAAGGACATCAATACACTGCATACAGGCAGGGCTGTCGAGAGCTTGATGAGACACGGAATATAGCGGGCTCCTCTAGCTTTTTATCGGGGTCTTTTGATCCTTTTTTTTTTAGCAAATGATCTACGCAGAATATTTCTTTATTAATAAGAAGCAGTCTTAAATAATTATAGCTAATAAAAAAAAATTACAACAACATTAATTTATAGGAGTAGGAACAACTATGGGCCCCCGTGCTCGAAGGGAAAAATTCGCCGTTTTTCTCCTCCTGACGGCCTTGCATAAAAGTCAGATATAGCTCTATACAATAGACTATTTACATTGAAATTATCTATGTGCAAGCGTGTAAGGACCACGCTTGTGCATGGACATGGTGCAATGCATTTTATGATTAATACAGAATTTTGAACATATTTTCGTTATTGTGCATATTTTTATCCTCCTGATAATCTTCCGTATCTAGGATTTTAGAATATTGAACACCTTATAAAAATATTACTGACAATTTATCTAAGATAAACTTATGATTTTGAATAGTCAAAATGACACAAGAATTAATTTCTCCTCTCGTAAAAGCCATATTTTATCAAAAATAAATTTAAATATTTCATTAGAAAGAAATAAAATTGATTAAAATAATAAACGAATATCGTAACTAAATTTTTATATCAACGCACATATTAAATAATTATTAATTTTGAACGTTTTATAATTATTTAAACTACTTCTTTTTTTTATTGATATCGATTTATTAAATTTATTTTTTGTTAAAGTTTTTCAAAATCTTTTAAGCGCAGATCACATCAACAATTTGAAAATTTAAGTATTAATTTTTTAAACTTGTGACGAATCCATATAAATAATTACAATGTAAAACTAAGAATGCAAAAACAGTTACTTGATTGTATCCAGCTTCTCTTTTACGTAGTTTTTTACAGCAAATGTTTATCAGAATACTTTCAATCTATTATATGAATTAAATTTGTTTCTGAAATTTCTTTAAATTTAGGATAGAATTTCGATTCTGGCTAATTTGCACTTAATAAAATCAAACTACAGGCAATCTTCATCTGTAAAACTCGTTCTTTGGTGCATTATAACAATTTTAAATCGATTTTCGTGCGCAAAGTTCGTACTTTCATATATTTCAGTCAATAAAAAAAACAATTTCGGTTTATAGTGTGGGATACTTTCTGCCAGTTTCTGTTTGGGCAGCAAAAAAGTCATTTATGAAAATTAATTATTATCGTTTTTTGTCTTTAATCTACATCTTTGACGATTTCAATTATGTTTTACACTTTGTGACATATTCATTGTATAAATTTAAACTTTTCTACTTAAATAACAAATTTTATGATTTTTGTTTTTAGCTCTATGGAGACGGAAGGGAATTCCTTTTATAATATGCAACTCTATTGCTTGACTTTCTTACATATTTTTTAGAAACTAATTCTGTCCGAAAGTTGGAGATTGCTTGTATTTTAAAAATTAGAAATATAATTAAAATGCATTCTTTTTATAATTTTTAGTTAATTTTTTTGTTATTTCTATTCACGATTATTGAAAAATTATAATTTTGTTACCTACCCAAAGAAACAAGGACTCCATAATTCAATTAAACAATTTAAACCTCAGAGAAGTCAAAAACCTGATAATTGAAGCGTTTTCGGGACAAACGCCCTATCTTCTGGCTCTCATCCATGGGTATGAAAGAAAGTTATAAAGAGTATTAGAGAGGGAAAAAAGTTTAGTACAAGTGAAACAAACCGTACCTGAAAGACACAGTAGAGTGGGTATTTAATTGTAAATTGAATTAATTTAATGTTAAAGTTTAAATTTAAATGTATTTAGAATAGATTTAATAGATAATAGATTGCTTGAATGTAGAATGAATGTTTGGTTGTGCAAAGTTCGTCCCTCAAACTCTTCAATTAGATGGTTTGAAAATTATTGTTTAATTTTGATAGCGATTATTATGTAATTTAATATTTTCTAAAATCAATTGAGTAACTGTCTAGTAATTACTCAGGTCACGAAAACGATATAGGAAATTGTAGATTATAAAACCTAACTGTATACAAACTATCAATCCTTTAANAAAGGCTGAAGTAATCCACAGAAAAAATATTTGGCGTTTTGCTATTTTCAATCGTGTTTATTTTATCGAAAAAAACTAATTTCGAATAATTTATATTATAATAATCGAGGAATAACACTAAGTAATAAGAAATGCTAGTGGCATTAATTTATAGAAAGAAATCAAGTAAACATTTCAATAAAATAGGAGTTTTTAGGAAATAGCACGCATCCAAAATTTTATTACATGATTTTCTTCAGAAATATTTTTATAGGCCCTAATCAATTTAATCAATCTTTTACGTATAATAATAAAAATAAAGTGAAGAGTAACAACAGTTTATCAAATTTCAATATCTACACAAAAAAAATGTTTTCATTAAAAATATTGTATAATAAGTTTTTTTTATTTAATTTCGAAAAATAAGTTTAAAATATATTTCTATTTTGTCAAATTATAAAAAGTAAAAACAACACTCGTTAAGAACAGTCGTGATTTGAAAGAAATTAATCACGTGTTGCAATTGATAGTTCGAATTTCGATTATCTTTTTATTCCGAATTTTTCTTATTTTCTGATCGATTATGTTCCAAAATGATTTAACTTTTATTAAGATGACTTTGTCGAAAATTTTTTCCGCTAGAAACACTGTAAATTCTTTAAAACGTTCCTGATTTTCATATTAGCTACATAAATTTTCCCAGAATTTTCGATTTTCCACAGAATCGCCATCCAAAATACAGTAAACCTATTATAATGATAGCAAATATCTAGTTGTGGAATGTAACGCGTGTTTAAATTTTATTATTACTTCTTACAAATCTATTATTTTATTACTCATTACGTTTTAAAAATAATAATAGTATTACGTTATCGTACAGGAAAAAAAATGCGAAAACAGTTCACATTTTTAGTGAGGACAACGCCAATTTTCAACAAGAATTACATGTTATTTTTTCATTACTTTTCCAGATCGGAGACACTTGGCTACCCACGATTGGAAGATCAATCAAACACAAACAAGTTTTCCTTCTCATCGATTAATAATCCAGTATTATATTTTCTACAAAAGTACCGGATGATCGTAATAAAAATGCTTGTATTCAACGCCGTATAGAGAGATATTTAGCAATCCAAATGCAACGAAATTTAGTATAGCGATATTTCAGAATATGTTGAAATCATTTCGGTATAGAAAAATAAATCGTCCCAAAACTCATCACTACGGCAGTTTTGGCGCTGCGAGCAACAAATATTTTATTTGTACATGCACTCACGCTGTACAGAAACTCTAGCAATGCAGGGGATAATGCTCAATGTCGTATTTCTGAACATGTAAAACCTGAATAGATAGTGCACAGTGTATTCAACTACCGACTGTAATTGATCCTTTGTCATACTTTTCACGTGGAATGCGATACTATCTTTCAAGACTGCCAAATTTTCCTGAATAAACAACACTTTTTAACAGTCCCTAAAACCAAAACTCATACGATTCAAAGCGCTAAATGCGCCATAGTGGTGAGTTTTGGTACTAATTTCTTTTTTACGGAAAGTCTTTCGCACGTCCTGAAATATACCCATAGGAAATGTAGTTGCATTTAGATGGTAAATATCTCTGTAGACATCATTAAATATGAGTATTTTAATTACGATAATTTGATGAATATTAATTTAGTAAACAGTACAAATATTAAAAAATAAAATTAGTTACATAACAATATATAAAAGAGAGTAATTCAAAAGATATTTATTATGAAACTAAATATTAAAAATTATTTTACAAATAAAGAAAATCATGTTTTCAAGTGTCTAAGATGAGAGGAATTTCGAATTTTATTATTAGTAACAAATAAAAATTTAAAGCATCTTAAATAAAGTAAACTAAAAGTAAACATAAGTGTAACTATTTATTTCTGAAAAGTGAACGAGTAGAAGTTTATCACTTTAACCGTTATCTGAATTTATTGCTTTTTTACAATAATTTTTTTTAATGACAGTTAAATTTTATGCGTCTGTAGAACAAATCAAATTATTAAAGACGGCCTCATATTCTTGTTGAAGGAAAGCTACCCACCAACGTGAAAATACTACTTGTCAATAAATAAATTTAATATAAACTCTTTCGCCATATTTTTTCATTAAAAAATAAAAGACATTGAACAAAATTTAAGTCTTTATATAGTTATATACGCAGATAACTATACGCAATCTTATAGTATTAAAAGATATGACAGAGCCTGTTATGTTTTTCAATGATTTTAACATAAAGCAAATAGCCGTACATTCTTTACACTTGGATTTAATTAAACTATAACATCTTATGTAAGTGATAATTGTTTTATTAATGCTTATGCTAAGATTTTTAGAAAAAGCATTCGATTGAATCGAGGTGGAAATTTAATGTTCTACATTTTCCTAGACTTTAATATAATATAGCGCGCCTGTCAAAGATACTTTTGTAAATATTATATTGAAAGTAAAGAAATGTATGTTTATTTGAAAGGTTATACACTTGGCTATTTGTCCTCGGAGACCACGTGCATGGAGTTTGTGGTTTGAATAATAAATACGTAATGATTTTTTTTTTTATCGAACGTTCCTGTTGAAGGAAAATGGATCAATGAAGCGCTTGTAAAATCAATTGTTTGATAAATATTAATATTATTATATTTCCACTAATTATTGGCATATACTTCTATTCGAATGTTTTTTGATAGAATGACATTAACGTTTCTAAAAATGTTTCAATTACGTCAAAACTTTAATTCAATTGTATGAAAACATGACAAAGTATTTTCTAATTTTAATAAAATTAACATTACTTTCTAATATAAACACGTAACGGAGAGTTAAATTAATGATAAATTATAACGTTTCAGAATATTAAACAGCCGGTCGCATTAAATCATTTGATTGACAACATTTATAGTCACTGTTCAACGGGCACGTATTTCCTTCTCAGGTAAAACAATCTTTAAAATTGAAATTATTTGGAATAAATTCGTGTTTTTTTCTAAAGAGATAGGCGTCGTATGTTCCATTATTGATAGTTAGTGCTCTGGAATTTTGTTTAAGCCATCACATAACAATGTCATTGATACATAAAATTCCAGAACAGTTATGTTTATCAGGACGTTGTACTCACGCACTATATCTTTAGATAAGTCATTTTGTAAGTCATTAACGTATTTTATAAGCGAGCAATGTATAATTGGACATTTATGAAGTATAAGCGCATGTTGTAGGAGAAATATGGAATAAATCCAATTCAGCTAAAAGTCAGAGTGAAATGCTTCAAAATTAACACATTCGTTATAGTTTATTTTTGTTACAATTATTAAAATACTATTTAATGATTACAAATTATTCTGTAGAAATAAAACGAATGCTTTTTCTTTTTTTATAAATATAACACGTAAAATACATTTCTACTCTTAATAAATGTGTCGTTATAATTAATTTGGAATGATCTAATTTACTCATACTTATATATATAGAATGTAACGCG